>NC_057802.1:76038418-76184518 GCF_018294505.1 Triticum aestivum
CCCCGGCGGATCGGCGCGGTACGGGCGGCGGCGCAAGAACGGACGTGTCCGGCTCCGCCCGGACGTGTCCGGCGGCGGAGAGGGACGAGGGCTAGGGTTTGGACTGCGTTCGTTTTTCGGGGGTCTCACATATAAATAGGTAGAGGGAGCTAGGAGGCTCCAAATGAGGTGCGGTTTTCGCCCACACGATCGTGATCGAACGACCTAGAGCATGGAAGAGAGTTTGGTGGGTTTTGGGCTGGTTATTAGGGGTTTTTTTTCTGCACACACAAATGGACTTTGCGGATGCCCGGTTAACCGTTGGAGTACCAAACGACCTCCAAATGAAACGAAACTTGACTGGTGGTCTCCGGGTGGAATATTAAGGCCACTTGACAAGCCTCGGTCCATTCCGAGAAAGTTTTGACACCCGCACACGAAAGAAAACAAGAGGGGTGCACCGGAGGAGATAGGAGCGCCGGATTGCAAAACGGACAACGGGGAAAATGCTCGGATGCATGAGACGAACACGTATGCAAATGCAATGCACATGATGACATGATATGAAATGCATGATATGACAAAATGCAAAACGAAAGACAAAACCCGACCATGGGGGGAATATCATAACACATAGCCGGAAATGGCAAGAGTCGGAGTTACAAATATGGCAAGTTACATGCGGGGTGTTACATGGTGGCCCCTCCCGGTGGACCCCCGGAACCCTCCGGTGGTCCCGGTACATTATCGGTGACGTCCGAAACTCTTCCGGTGGCCAAAACCTCACTTCCTATATATTATTCTTTACCTCCGGACCATTCCGGAACTCCTCGTGACGTCCGGGATCTCATCCGGGACTCCGAACAACATTCGGTAACCACGTATATCTATTCCCTATAACCCTAGGGTCATTGAACCTTAAGTGTGTAGACCCTACGGGTTCGGGAACCATGCAGACATGACCGAGACGTTCTCCGGCCAATAACCAACAGCGGGATCTGGATACCCATGTTGGTTCCCACATGTTCCACGACGATCTCATCGGATGAACCACGATGTCGGGGATTCAATCAATCCCGTATACAATTCCCTTTGTCAATCGGTATGTTACTTGCCCGAGATTCGATCGTCGGTATCCCAACACCTCGTTCAATCTCGTTACCGGCAAGTCACTTTACTCGTTCCATAATGCATGATCCCGTGACTAACTACTTAGTCACATTGAGCTCATTATGATGATGCATTACCGAGTGGGCCCAGAGGTACCTCTCCGTCATACGGAGTGACAAATCTCAGTCTCGATTCGTGCCAACCCAACAGACACTTTCGGAGATACCTGTAGTGTACCTTTATAGCCACCCAGTTACATTGTGACGTTTGGTACACCCAAAGCATTCCTACGGTATCCGGGAGTTGCACAATCTCATGGTCTAAGGAGATGATACTTGACATTAGAAAAGCTCTTAGCAAACGAACTACACGATCTTGTGCTATGCTTAGGATTGGGTCTTGTCCATCACATCATTCTCCTAATGATGTGATCCCGTTATCAATGACATCCAATGTCCATGGTCAGGAAACCATAACCATCTATTGATCAACGAGCTAGTCAACTAGAGGCTCACTAGGGACATGTTATGGTCTATGTATTCACACATGTATTACGATTTCCAGTTAATACAATTACAATATGAACAATAGACAATAATCATGAGCAAGGAAATATAATAATAACCATTTTATTATTGCCTCTAGGGCATATTTCCAACAACCATTGCCCGTCACGTCGGCGGTGAGCCGTGGCCGTGGCAGCCGCCTTCGCCGGGTGGATGCCAACGGCGGGTCGTTGCCGCCCTCGAGGTACGTCAGAACGCCCTCGAGGGTGCGGCCGAGACACCCCACCACAGGTGGCATCCCTCGCTGTTCTTCAGGCCGGCCACCACCGGCGCGCCGTTGGTGGACGCCATCCTCTGCTGCTGCCGGCGCTGGAAGTACGCCGTCCATGCCGCTTGGCTGTCGGCGGCGTACTGGGGGAGGGCGAGCTGGTCGTCGGTGAGGGAGGCGCGCACGACCTCTACCTCCTCGGCGAAGTAGGAGGGTTTCGCCACGGCGTCGGGCAACGGGGGAATGGGCACTCCCCCGTTGCTGAGCCTCCACCCCGTCGGCCCGGCGCGCATGTCCGGCGGCGCCGGGATGTTCGCCTGGAACAGGAGCCAAGACTCATGTTCGTGGAGCGAGCGGCGGCCGAAGCCGTTGGCCACCGCCTCATCTCCGGGAAAACGCTTGGCCATCGGGAGAGGGAGGGCTCGACGGCGGCGCACGGGAGAGGGAAAGGGAGGGCTCGGCGGCGGCTCTCGGGAGAGGTAGAGCTCGGCGGCTAGGGCTGGTGTGGCCAGAGGCGAGGGAGGCCACCGGCTTATATAGCCGCGCCGCGCCCGTGTGTACGCGTACGAGGGAGGGCAGGCGTCGGCGCACCGCCCCGTGACGCGCCGCCCGTCAGGATCGGCGGCAGCCTTGCCATTGATTTCCCGCGGGAAACCGAGGCGTTGGGGGAAGACGACGCGCGGTGTCGCTGACGCGGCGGGCCCGCGGCTCTTTCGCGCCAAAACCGTTCGCCCGGCGCCCCCGAGCGCCCCCAGCGCGCCGGGTTCGGCCTGGGTCCGCCGGCGCTGATTTCGGCCCAGGCCGGCGAAAATCGGGCTCCTGGGAATGCGACTGGGCCAATTTTTCGGCGCCGGCGCGAAAAAATCACCTGGGAGGCCTTTCTAGGGGCGCGGCTGGAGATGCTCTAACCACCCCAACCACAGGTTGGTTCGCCTTTTCTTGGCGATGTTTTGAAACCCTCCTGGTTAAAGTACGGTATGTACAGGCCAACCGGCCGGAATATGCTTTGCGTACAACTGTTAGCTACAAATCTTTGTAGACAGATTTCATGTATCGGCCTGCACTTTTATGTACCTGTTTTCTTTTTATTCTTCTCCAAGTTTCTGGTTAGTGTCATGACACGTAAATTTTCCCATATAAAAAAATACAAGAAGTATCTTTTTCGTGGGTGAAAATAATTTTTTTATCAATATGCAATTATTTTTGTATTTTAAAACTTTCTTATATTTTCATTATTGTGTACTTTGAAGAGGCATCTTCATTCCGGACCTCAAGCACACACAATTACCGTTTATCTTCATTGTATTTCCAAAATACTAAATTATTAAGAAATTTGACAATGTTGTATTTTGTACAACAAGTATAAAAAATTATTGCGCAATAATATTAAATTCTACAAATGTATCAAAAACATGTCAATTGTGTTTGTGGGAATGTAAGGATAATTTTAGAAAATAAATTTTAGTACACGTTGAACTTTCTAAAATTAAACATTGTCCATTTTTTACTGCATGATGAACATTCTTCATAAACACGGTATTAAAGTAAAACTTACCATAAACATGTTGAACAATTTTCAAATATAGTAACACTTTCTTGTAAGTTTATGGTAGTTGTAATTTTTTCTTACATTTCTATTTTAAAATGGTGAAAATTTTGAAAATAAAAATAAAGAACTTTAAAAAATATCTATGCGGGCCAATAGAAGAGCCATATATAAAAAATTCGCTCGAAGAGGTACATAGCTACCAAAGCGGATTTTTGGAGCATGATGGACATTGAGTACATTTTTGACGGCAAAAAACTGGCACTTAAAAGTTCCAAAAAAAGTTGATTTTTTTTACACAAAAACGCATGCATGTGCTCTAAGTGACTTTCAAAATTCGTTTGAAATTATGTTATATTATACCCTGCAAAAGAAGACAAAAAAGGGCAAAAAAAAGTCAAGCTGGTTTTTGCATGTATTTGTGTTTTTGTGTCTCTTACATAAAAACACAGATTTTGATGAAAATTCACAGGGAAGTATTACACTTCTATGTGTGCATGTACAAAAAGTTCACAATATTTTTAGCTGTACTAATCCGTTTATTTGAACTTGGAAAAATGGCACATGTGCCCGTGCTCCAAAGTTTCTTTTTGCATAGCAACACCATATATATAGTTCGACCTCCTTAGTATCTACTGAGCAGAATATGGCCGCGTGGACAACTTGCTCGTGAAAATGCAATCCGCGGCCATGAGGTCTCAGGTTTGATCCTACAAGAAAACTGATTTGTGGGGTTTTCCTATAAGATTAAATAAAATATGACGGGGTTTTCTAAAAAAAAAATCCTCACACGACTGGCACACAGGATCTTCCCGGCAGGACAAGTTCGAGCACCAGTTTCATGTATTTTACAACTTTAGACATTAAACTGACCGCACATGACAAGTTGAGACACCTCGACCGGTATTGGACCGGTATTTAACTCTCTTTGAAATAAAGTCAAGTGTAAGAGCATGGAAGGAATTTTTTAATCTCTAATATTAAAGGAGGATCGAACGTCGTGATGGTTCGACCTCCATCGCCCCCTCCTATCGCTAGCTCCTCCCACCCACGTCCTCCCACGGATTTTTTTTTCAATACTACAGTCCCTCCAAAAACCAAAGGCAAGTAAACAAAAGAACCAAGCGGTTCATCAATAAAAGAAACCTGAGCCGACCTCCACCGCTCCCTCGTTTCCGTTCAAAAAGAAAAAACCTCTCCCCACGAATCACCCACCCACGAACTCACGTCCCACACATCCCCCATCTCCCCCGCAGCCCTCGGCCCCGATCCCATCTCTCCCCTCTCTCCTTTCTCAGAAAAATCGCCGGCCCAGATCTCGATTCGCCGCTGCCGCTCCCCTCCTCGTCAGCCTCGTGGTCGCGGTGGCCGAAGTCCTGGCTGTGGACGTCGCCGCTCCCCTCCTCGTCAGCCTTGTGGTCGCGGTGGCCTTAGCCGCCGGCCCTGCACTCTCCTCTTCAGGATGTCCCTCGTGCCACCCTCGTGTTGTTGTCGTCGCGCCGCCTCTATACACCGGCAACCAACTGTTCAGTTCCATGGGCCCTGATTGTTTCTTGAATTTCAGATTGTTGGGCATGAGAGCCATCATCGGCTGGTTGATCCACCTCGCTAGCTCGTGTCCGTCGAGGTCGTTGACTCTTCCATTCCTGAATTGTTAAGCTTCGCTGCAGCAGACTCGCCTTGGAGTTTCAGTTTCGATCACATGCATGACCCTGTAGGTAAATTGCTTTTTTCCCGTGGATGGTCTTCAACCTGCAGATGGGCTTCTATTGTACGATGATACTGCTGCCAACAGCGATCATTGTCCCGCGACTGGTGAACAAGTTGAAGTCCACAGTGATGTATAGCATCATGAGCGTAATTATATGACTACTTTTTGTTACTGTTCCTACATACATGTTTTATTATATCACAGTTCTGCTCTTTGGGTGTGCACTTAATTTATGGGAGGAGCCCCAAACTTGTATTAAAGAACTTACCAATCTTGAACCTTCAGAATTCAGACTGGTGGAGTACCTGTCATTTTTAGGCAATTGGTAGTGACGTATTTGACTCGTCAGACATATGTCATAAACTTAAAACATATTGTTGGCTGGATATGAGACGATGTAGTGTTGGTTGGATACGTGACGATGTAGTTCCATCACCATTGGTGAAGTGGATAAGCTTAGAACATACTATTACTTTTAGGCAATCTGTCGCGAATCAGCAATAATGACTTAGTCCGGAGGTGGAGCGGATAGTTGACACCATGCAGTTCAACGATCCCTCATATGTGAGCAAGCCGCCTTTGGAGCTGCTCGAAGCAAGACAGGAAGCATGTCATGCTCAAGCTCAAGTCGTCTCGATGGCTCGTCGACCTGAAATGGATGATGCGCTCAAGTGATGCGTTGTGCGCTCAAGTGGTCGAAGCAGAAGGAAGAAAGGTCGTCCATAGTGTAGTCTTGCTGACTGTGGTCTTATATACTCAGCTGAGCAAAGCAGATGAAGCAAAGGAAGAAATGGATGAGTGACAAGTTATCAACTATGTAGTCTTAGAGTCAAGTGACAAGTGTGTACGAGTATTTCACAGGCATGCTTTTCAGTAGTGCGAGTGAGATTTTTATTTTGACCATTAATTAGTGTGAATTATGATGATCACCATTGATCAATTAATGTAAGGGGTTTGTTTTACGTAAAAGCATTGGATCTGATGTATACAAGTATCTGCCACTAGATCTCTTTCTATGTTTTCATCTGTTGTATGTTCCTGATGCGACAGATAAATTCTACACTGTTGAGGTCTACACTTTTCTAATCAGGGCACACATACCTGTTCTTCTCCTGAAAAATAGCTGCAATTTGGAATAGTTCAAGCACAGAAGTAGTCTCCCAACTCTCAAATTGTTGCTTGTTATATTAATCTGCAGACTACCAAATTGGAAGATTTTCAATCATGATATGATTCTGAGAATGGATGCATGATTGCAGATGGCTACCAAACCGTAAAATTTCAACATTCAAAGGATGTATTTTGTACTGGCAGTTTTGATGCATGATTGCAGCTCCATGTAGGTTTCGGTTTGTCCAAGAACTGTCTATGTATACCGATAATGATTACTCCATCCGTCCCAAAATAAGTTTATTTGGTTTAGTACAGTTTATACTATAAAACTGTACTACATGTACTAAATCAAAGATACTTATTTTGGGACCGGGGGAGTACTTTGTTTTCAAATGGCGCCTGCTGTACGCATGACAACTGTGCGTGTATAAATTAGTATCATGTTGCCTGCACGTTGAACTTATAATTCTTTTTCTGAATAATGTGTCATATTTGATTCCTGTCAAAATGAGCATTGCTATTTGCTTTCTAGACATCTTGTATGTGGCTTGTGGTGATGACAATTTTTATTTTTCTCAGGATTTGATTATGATCGTGAAGGGTACATTACGATTTACGAGCATTTAATCTTCTCTGATAATCAAAGTGCCGCATAGTCTTATGTGCATTCATCAGAGCTATTCCACAATTTTGTCCCCCCTTATGCCTTTTTACACTTTTATATGTGTAGCTTTTATTTTTTTTAAGACGTTCATTCTTTTTTTCTAAGTCTTCATGTGTGCAGAATTACTTCTGCGGTGAGCCGGAGTGTGACGTCTTCTCACGGGCTACTGTCATCAATCAAGGTGGTCATCGGTCGATATCAAGCTTGACGAGTACTTCCCGAAGGCTGATTTCTGCTCCCGCCGCGTCGCTGATCGAGGCCCCATCTACGTGGGAAGCTGCTATTTTTTTGATAGATTGGCAGTGAGATGCTTGGATAGGAGAAAAGAAATCGGAAGAGCATGA
This sequence comes from Triticum aestivum, assembly GCF_018294505.1. Lineage (NCBI taxonomy): Eukaryota > Viridiplantae > Streptophyta > Magnoliopsida > Poales > Poaceae > Triticum > Triticum aestivum. The sequence continues at coordinate 76,045,660 of NC_057802.1, forward strand.
GAGATAGATGTTGAGAACCTAAATAATGCACACACATTTACATATTTCATGCGATGGTAGTATGTCGTCGTAATTTTTGTGTTGGTTGTCCTACTGAATGTTCCTGTGAGTCCTAACTCATCACATCTCTCTCAATTTTCAGTCATGCTTGGAGCTTTTATCTGTAACTCTACAATATCAGAAAGCATGTCTAAAGCTCAAGGTAATGTTGAAACTTGGAGGCGATCAAACCATATGCTTTTTGGGCTGTAAGAGTTTAAACTAACTATTGCTTTTTGGGCTGTACGAGTTTGAACTAACTATCGCTAACATCCTGACTTTGAATTTTCAGTTTGTATTTTTTTTTGCAAAAGTTTGTATTTGTCCATGGTCAAGATAAGGGGCACATCGAGCTTGGTTTGTTAAGCTTCTTTATATTCTCAAGGAGGTCAGGAGTTCCTCTTGAGAAGGAAGAGGACAGCCTTTAACTCAACCTACGCCTTCAGAGAGAACTACTTGAACTCAAGATGCTCCTCCCAGTCATTTGATCGATGCAAAAATAACCTTTTATGAGAGTGACTTAAAAGTCAGATGTTTTACATTAAGCATACATCTCTTGTAGGTCTATTTAACTTTGGGTTTGGGAGTATTATATGTTGTTTGAGAGGGTCTATTTTTTTTGAGAAAATAAGATTTTGTTCTTTGTTTCTATACTTATCGAAGTTCATGTTTCTTTTCAGTTAGTTGTGAGAGGTACTTCATAAGTTTCCATTCAAAAAGGAGATCAAATGATATTTTAAATCGATGACATAATAAATGAAAATACAAGATTTTGAATAGGGCTTGCCCACACGGCACTGTGGAAAAAGGTGAAGGGAAAGGAAGGATGAGGAGAATTAAATGATGAAGGGGGAGTTTTTGAAGACATAGGACGATTGCCTAGGAAGAAATAAGAGGGAGAGAATCAATTTGTCCAGGAATTGAAACCAGTCCTATCATATCCGACATACATCTTTTAATTCGAAAAATTATTTGATCATAATGCTTTTTTGACCCATGGCAACGTACGGGCATTCAGCTAGTTTAAGTAAGAAAGATAGCAGTGGTGTGGTTGATGAACAAACTCTTCCTTCCCGCATAAAAAGAATTCCACGTGCACACGCTACTGCCGGAGAACAAAACTGAGAACAACCGTCGTCAGGATAACGTGGAAGACGACCACCTCACAATTCCTCCGTACTGGCAATGGCGGCCGCGCCTGCAGCCGCGGCACTCCGACCCCACCTTTCCCTTCTCTCGGCTGGCGGCGGAATCCCCAACCCCACGCTCCAAACTCTATCCTTCGTTGCCCCCCTCCTCCTCCGCCGCCGCTGCCGCCGCTGCCGCCGCCGCAGCAGCGTCGTTCTCTCCAACGCCTCCTCGTCGCCCCCGTCCCCCCCTCCTTCGCCGGAGAAGGAGGTCGAGGCGGCTCCGACGGCGGAGTCGTGCGTCAACCTCGGCCTCGAGTTCTTCTCCAAGGGCAGAGTAAGCGAAGACGACTCCAAGGCGCATTTTTTCCAACGTTCATGTCACACGGGATCCTTATTGTGTAAACGAAGGAAGTCTATCAGTATCAGCTAGTAATTGTACGGCAATTCGTTAGCTCTTCAAGATGATACATATGTGTCAGTTTGGAATCTGGATGCAGGAGCCACTCTAGTGAAGATGTGAAAGTATTTAGCAGCTTTTGTTTTTGAACGAGATGTAGCAGCTTTTAGCCAGAGCTTAATCAGGCCATTTCAGGATTGTGTTTCACTCTATGTTATCCATTGCATTGTGATTGGGGTGATCTTAAGTGAGTTAATGCCAGATTTGGGTGTATAAATTGGGTTTCTCTTGGTTATCTCAACTGAAAAATGTTTGGAAACTACCTTCATCAGGAGAATAATTGTAAAGCTACTAATCATTGTAGTATTGAGCTGTCACCTTAAACGGCTACCAGCGGTGCCTTGTAGCTTGGTGTTGAGCAGGCATAAGATAAAAAAATCATCCTCTGCTAACAATGGAGGTTCATACTGTGATTGAATTAATGCCTAGATCACTTTATGATCCCATAAATACATTTCTGAAGTTGAGTTCCTTCTAGGGTTGATTGTATAAGCAAACTCTTACATGGATTTAATTGGAGAGAACCATTTCGAATCGTCGTAATGCAGCAGTATCTTCAAGCATTCTCCGTATTCTCTTTTCATTTTTTTGTGTACATGTCACAGGTGAGGGATGCACTTGAACAATTTGACAATGCCCTAGAGCTGAATCCAAATCCTACCGAAGCCCAAGCAGCGTTCTATAACAAGGCATGCTGCCATGCGTACAGGTGAGGGCACCTATGATACTATGCTTGGAGTTTCCGTATGCACATGTTGTACTCATTTAGGCTTGTTACCAGCACTTTTGTGTCTGTCAGTACTACTTTTTCAGCTCCACTTCACTTGAATGTATCAAGGCAGCAAATTGCTCGAACTCACTATTAGACATAGAAGACAAGACGTTAGCATATTTTGGATAGGATGAATGTTCCACTGTTTAGATTCTCTGATGGCATTGTTAAGTTCTTTGGTGAATTTGTACATTTTTTATTTCCTTATTTATTTTATGTTCCTTTTGTGATGCATCTGTTTGGACCAGGGAAGAAAGCAAAAAAGCTGCAGAGTGCTTGAGAATAGCTTTGCGAGATTACAATCTCAAATTTGGTACAGTACTTAATGATCCAGACATGGCGCCATTCAGGGCATCGCCAGAATTTAAGGAACTTCAAGAAGAGGTAAGGCTTTGTGCTTAATCCACTGCTCTGCTATATGCTGGATAAGAAATTTATCTTCTAATCATAGTTGACATCTTGATCCCACCAGTTCGATGTCAGAGATTTGATCCTTTACATCTTCTAATTTCGTTTCAGGCATTGCGTGGTGGAGAAGATATTGGTTCTGGGTTCCGAAGAGATCTAAAGCTCATTAGTGAAGTACAGGCACCATTTCGTGGTGTCCGGAGGTTCTTTTATGTGGCGTTCATTGCAGCAGCTGGAATTTCAACATTCTTCACCATTCCCAGACTTATATTTGCACTTCAAGGTGGTGATGGTGCTCCAGATTTTCTGGAAACGGCTGGCAATGCTGCCATTAATATTGGAGGTAAACTGACACATCCTCAAAGAATGGTGTTGCAAGGAGTTAGGCAGTGTTCACCTGACAAATTTGTCCCCTCATTACATGTCAACAGTTCATCTTGTTGCATACTAGTAGCATTAGAAGAAAAACCATCAGCAATGACTTTGTTTGTTGTTCTGGTTGGATTTTAGGGTGTTGTCAACCTAGTCAGTCGAGGCATCAAACCTACATGAAAATTTCCAAAACAAAAAGTATAGAAATACTTCAATTTACAGTAACTTCTTTTCTTTCAATTTAAAGTCCAGACTCATTATGAGTAACGAAAATATATCGACAAGTAACGAATAAAAACCATGGCAAGCGTTACTATTCATGGCAGACTTATTTATTCCCTTTCTTCTAATTCACTTCAAGTTGTTGAAATTTAAATATATGCCACAACACTTTTTTACTTCTTGCAAAGAAAAGTTAATAGACTACATCACAAAAACAAAAGGGGGGAAGTAAGAAGTTTCTGTGTTGGTGTGGTGTCCAAACTGAAACCAGGTTGCACGCTCCACCGCCAAAAAAATATAGTAATTGACTTTTCATTTGATTCGCCAATGTATTAAAGCATTTGCCAATTGCCAGTGCTATGTTCATTCCTGATGGTTGGTGCCTGCCACACGCATACACCAATGCGTTCTTTTAGGATATCTTGGTGACCATCTTGTATATTTACTCTTAGATGCTTCAACATAAAAATGCTCTACATAATTCTGTATTTGTTTACTGGTAAATGTATTAGCATTCATCAATGCTTACTAGCTACCGCTGGAATACGAAAATGCAAAGAACTACTGCTATTTCATTTCAGTCCTCGTTCCCTGAGTTGTGCATCTTGTAGAAGTTCATACTAATGAGATTCCTTGGCTCAATTATTGTTTTTATGTTTGCTATATTACAAGTCAGTCATTTGTTAAATAATTCTTATTTATGTTGCTTGTTAAACTTAAAAAATAATCAATCTCTGGAATCAGCACTCTGCAGGTATTGTCGTGCTCGTGGCTTTGTTTTTCTGGGAAAACAAGAAAGAAGAAGAGCAGATTACAAATATCTCTCGTAATGAAACCCTTTCAAGGTTACCTGTGCGTCTGTCAACCAATCGCATAACTGAACTTGTGCAACTCCGGGACATTTCTAGGCCAGTTAGTATAATTCTTTTAGCATCTTTCATACTCGCTACATTTCTTTTAAATTTTCATTAAGTGACCAGTGGATTAAGTAGTATTGTAGGTTATATTGGCAGGTTCAAAGGCATCTGTTACTCAAGCAATGCAAAGAGCTGAGAGGTACCGAACTGATCTGCTCAAACGAGGCGTTCTTCTAATTCCTGTGATCTTTGGTGCTTCACTAAAAGTCCAAGGCAAACCAAAAGGCTTCGGTACTACAAGATCTGCTGCATCAGCTCCTTCAATTGGGGTTAGACCATTATTACATATCTACTAATCCAAAAACTGTCACATGCTTCTTATTTTGTATTTTCATACGGAAAACTTGGTATCTTTTATTAAGTTTCATGCACCAACCAGTAGAATCAAGAATACAAACAGATGGTGAAGGTCGGGCAATCCACATACTTCAACAACCCCTCTCACATGTGGCTCAAAAAGGCCTAAAAGTGGACAAAAAGAGAGCAAGCATTTTTTTTGTTTTAACTGCGAAAGCCGAGACTTGAACCCAAAACCTCTTGGCTTCTGAAACCATATTAAGTTTCATGCACCAAAGGGTAGAACGAAAAGTCTGAACTGTTGAGAAGGTTGGGCAATCCACATATACTCAAGCACCTTTATCTTTTTGATAGTACAATGCAACTTTTTTTTGGGCAGGGTGACTTTGAAAAACGTACTGAATCTATTGCGGCAAAATCACGACTCAGAGCTGAGGTTCGATTTAAAGCTGATATTGTCTCTCCAGAACAATGGGAAAGGTGAATTTTCTTTCCTTTCTCCTGTACTGCATAGTCTGTATTATGTTTAAGCAACTGTAGAATAATTTTGCATGTTCTTACCATTTCAACATAAGACAACAACGTAAATTACATACACTAGTCGTGAACCCATGCATTCACAAGGTTGGGCCTGTATCATGAGACATTTTATGTATATATATGTGTGTGTGTGTGGTATATGAGGAGCAAGAGTACATACTCCCAGGAGTACATAACCATTTTCCTATATTTATATAAATATAAATTATATTTGCATACTTCAAGTTAAATATAATAAAAAAACATGATTAAAATTAGTGGTGGAGTCAGGATTCTACTTTGAAGGGGGGCGAGAAAATGCATGATTTCCTGTTCAATCTTAGCATTATAAATGCACCTTCCATTTTTGGTATATAAAAACGAAGATTGTTTAAAAGGAAATAACTTAATTAATAAATCCGAGCACATACTATGGTAATAATAAAACAAAGTTACAAAATCATGAGATCCCTGGTAAAATATATGTGCCTCCACTGCAATGCATGGGCCATTATCTAGTTACTGGTAACATTTGTAGTTGTGTATGAACATCTGACGAGTTAGAGCTTGTCTTTGTTGTAATATACATTCGCTCTCCAGATTTGCAGATTTACCAGCTCAACGCCTTTTTGTGTCCTATACTACTCCTTTTCTAATGGTATTAGCATGGCTGTAGTTGTAGCAACACAAAAACTCACTTCCTAAAATTTTGGTGCCATCAATTTGTTATCTTTGAGGTTTACTTGACATCTACTTGCCCGTGGACAGTTGGATACGTGACCAGCAAGAATCTGAAGGTGTCACTCCTGGTGAAGATGTCTACATAATTCTCCGTCTTGATGGTCGTGTGAGAAGATCTGGAAGAGTAATTCTTTTCTTTGGGTTTATTTGGTTGGAGTTAATCCTATTGATACTAGAATGAATGAACTAAAATCTAACTAAAGTTGAGATTAACGGTAAAAGTTACAATTGATTGTTTTTTTTTGCAGGGCATGCCAAACTGGAACGACATTTTGAAGGAATTGCCACGTCTTGAAGATTTGCTCAGCAAACTTGAACGATGAAAAAGACGTGTATACGGGTGTAGTTTTCTTCTTCATGCCCTTTATCTTTGTGAAGACCGGAACACTATTTCGTTGCACAGGGATTGAACATCCTGTTTCGTAAGATTTCAATGTAGCTTCTTTTCAGTTCTCCTTGCTATGCGAAAACCAAGGTGGATGCCTTATTTCTCTATAAGAAGTGAGGTCCTTGTGTGCCAGATAAGAACATGTACACAAGATTGTAATTACAGCAGAGGATATATTAACAAACCAAGAATTGGCTCTGTTTTTTTTGTTGTTGTAAAAGACGAAAGGTCCCAAGCAAAAATACAAAGGTGAACATGGTTATCCAAAAGTTCTGAATTTTGAGGGTATCAAATTTGATCAACCATTCTCCTCATGTGTGAAGTTTCATGAAGGAATGACACTGAAGAAATTCGACCTTACTATTCAGTCAAACATTCGAGTATAGCTTTGATTTTTTCATTTTTTGCCTAGCAATACTTTGATGTCATTTACACGAGTATACAAGTCGACTATGTATGTTACAAGGAAAAACATTTTTTTCCTTAGTTTAATTTTCAGGATTTACTATTCATAAAGGGTTCCCGTGGAACCATGTTCAGCAAATCCATGTCTAGGTTCCAAGGGCCCAAACATTGCATCTCTCTTCCTAATATGTGTCGATTAAGGCCGACTCTCTGAGCTTTGAGATACTTGGCGGTAGGATCATGCTAAGGATGGCTTGGATCACAAAGAAGAGGGGTATTTTTGTCATTTCACTAGCAAAATCCAACCACCAGGTCTATATCAGGCTGCCTCGCATTCACATGTGTTCCCCTCTTCTCGCGTGACTTTGCAACTGCGTCTCCCCTCTCCCTCGTCCTTCTCTTATTTGCCGAAATCACTAGTTAAGGATGCGCCACTTGTCGCAAACTATGAGTTTTTGAGTGATTTTTCCCAATATGGGAGGGATAGGTGAGTTTGTTCTTCATTTGTTCTGTTTTGAAAAGTTTTTTTCCAAAACGAAAGATCTTTTGAACTGTGCGTCAAAGTTACTAACCGTTTTCACCGTTGCACGTATCAAGATCTCCGAACTAGATCTCATGTTGATAATTTTTGATGGAATTTTTTTGAACAAATATGTGCTCTCAGTTAGTACTAACATGCACTCCCAACAACAATAAACTATGCTCATGCGCTGGTGAAGCACAGTTGTGCTCCTGGTAGGAAGCGCACCCATGCTCCCAAGTATACTAGATTTGTGCTTTCACCAGACGAAGCACAATTGTCTTCCCTGCGCTCTGCTCACAAGTGCACTAGTTTGTGCTCCCGCAAACATGAAGCACAATTGTGCTCCTGCATGAAGCATGCATGTGCTCCAGTGCTCCTGACAGATGAAAAAAAAACGTGAAACCAAAAAAGAAAAAAATTGCGAAGGTGAAGCACACATGTGCATCAATGCTGATGAAAATGAAAGTAATCATGAAACCAAAAAAAGAAAGAAAATCATGAAACACCAAAACAACCTGGGGAAAATAAAAATTAGGAAAAATATCGGATAAAGCGGAAAACCCGGGGGGAAAGCGCTTGCTCCTTTCAGTCTTACTCGCTCGGTCACTTCTTTGCTGTCTGGCTCGCTAGCTAAGCTCGCCACATGGCACGTGCTGACTAGCTACCACTGGGTTGTGCCCTATGCGGAGGACACCCATCATGATCCTCCTCCCCTGGCCGTTCCTCCCTCCGAGGCCGCCATTGATGCCATCTTCGGACCAGAAAGCTTCGGGTGATGGCGATGACAAAGACAACGATAGGCGTGACCACGCCTCTGTCGGACAGTGTCGTCGTCTTCATCCTCAATCTCTTCACAAGAAGCAGCGGAAGGTGGGTGGCGTGACTCTCTCTCTCTCTCCCTCTCTCACACGAGCATGCGTACACACATACAACTTGGTCACGATAATGGTCACAAATTCGCCGACTTGCCTTCTTCTCGCGCCATCCAGTAGAGTACACACCAACTAGGTCAGCATCACCACCTCATCTCCTTCGCCTCGATCCCTCAATTCGGCAGCAAGGGCACAAAGCAGCAACACGTGGGTGGCCTCCTCCATCCTTCCCGTCCTGCTCGATCTGGTGCTTGCAAGGTATTTTCTATGTTACAAAACCTCGTCAAGAGGGCAGGGTGCACCTAAGATTTCATAAAGAAGAATAAAATTGACCTAAGGAAAACTAGGCAACAAACCATACAACTGCTTAATTGATTAAGGGACAATCAAGCGAAAACCCCAACCACAAGCACAAAAAGAAAATAAGAAAAAGGAAACAACAAAGTCGCAGCCGGCCAACTCAAACTCCACTGCCTACTCGCCCACACCAGAAAGAAGTGAACGTGATCTTTGGAGACGCATTCAAAAAGGAAATACGATGTCCGAAGGCATCATCATCGACCCCCATCGACCGATAAAGCTTTCGCCCAGACACCACCCACAACTCCCCGCCGAAACCTTGGAAATGGTGGTCACGCCAACAACCACTATGAAAACCCAAGAAACGACCAACCACAACCTAGTGGAGAGGAGGAACATCTTTGCGACAACTCCCAAAGGAAGAGGCTACATCGCACCATAGTCGCCGGTAACTAATCCCCATCGGAAGCAAGGCTTTCGCCCAGAGCCCTTCGCATCTCCACCTCACCGGGCACAGGGGAAGGGGCCCAACCATTGCCAAAGGAGACCACCGGCATTGGAAGACCATGGTCGCCAGATCTAAGGGTTCGCTGGTCGAGCCGCAAAAGCACCAAAGAGACAAGTTCATGAACATCCAGCCACCACCACACCCTACACGCCACCACCACCACTGCGCACAAATACCAAAACCACCGCCGCACCAACAACATAGTTGCTGCCACCACACCGCCGGGCCACAACCCTCGCGGACCCATATGGGCCACGTGTGGAGCCCCAAAAGAAGCACGTCAGTGCCCTAGCCCGCCGCGCCCGAATCCGGACGGAACACCATTGGCTAGAGCCCCTAGAAGATCATTTCTCTCCTTTTCCTCGCCGGCGAAGGTTTTGAAAGTACACACAATCTCTTGGTGGTTTTGGTAATTCATGTCAACATACATTTCCTTCGACTAATGATTTCCTTGAGTACATCCAGGAATAGTCTCTTTAGGTAAAACTTGGGAACTAAAGATGAAACCCCACAAAATGCTAAGGACAAGTGTTGGCCAAGCCTCTAGACTTCATTTTATATTTAAGTGATCCAAGACCACATTGAGTCTATAATGAGGTTCATATGATGAGTTCATTGCTCAAGTGCTTAAAGTCTAAACTCCAAAAGTCTCATACAAGTTTCCACATTCCCACTATATCACAAACCAAATATTCAACTTGGACTCACTGAAACATTTTACACTGGAGTCACCGAGTCACATCGATATAGCCGTTGTCCTTGAAGGAAATATGCCCTAGAGGCAATAATAAAGTTGTTATTTTATATTTCCTTATATCATGATAAATGTTTATTATTCATGCTAGAATTGTATTAACCGGAAACCTGATACATGTGTGGATATTGATGACCCACAAGTATAGGGGATCTATCGTAGTCCTTTCGATAAGTAAGAGTGTCGAACCCAACGAGGAGCAGAAGGAAATGACAATCGGTTTTCAGTAAGGTATTCTCTGCAAGCACTGAAATTATCGGTAACAGATAGTTTTATGATAAGGTAATTCATAACGGGTAACAAGTAAAAAAAGTAAACAAGGTGCAGCAAGGTGGCCCAATCCTTTTTGTAGCAAAGGACAAGCCTGGACAAACTCTTATATAAAGGAAAGCGCTCCCGAGGACACATGAGAATTATCGTCAAGCTAGTTTTCATCATGCTCATATGATTCGCGTTCGTTACTTTGATAATTTGATATGTGGGTGGACCGGTGCTTGGGTACTGCCCTTCCTTGGACAAGCATCCCACTTATGATTAGCCCCTCTCGCAAGCATCCGCAACTACGAAAGAAGAATTAAGGTAAACCTAACCATAGCATGAAACATGTGGATCCAAATCAGCCCCTTACGAAGCAACGCATAAACTAGGGTTTAAGCTTCTGTCACTCTAGCAACCCATCATCTACTTATTACTTCCCAATGCCTTCCCCTAGGCCCAAACAATGGTGAAGTGTCATGTAGTCGACGTTCACATAACACCACTAGAGGAAAGACAACATACATCTCATCAAAATATCGAACGAATACCAAATTCACATGACTACTTATAACAAGACTTCTCCCATGTCCTCAGGAACAAACGTAACTACTCACAAATCATATTCATGTTCATAATCAGAGGGGTATTAATATGCATAAAAGACCTGAACATATGATCTTCCACCGAATAAACCAACTAGCATCAACTACAAGGAGTAATCAACACTACTAGCAACCGACAGGTATCAATCTGAGGTTTTGAGACAAAGATCGGATACAAGAGATGAACTAGGGTTTGAGAGGAGATGGTGCTGGTGAAGATGTTGATGGAGATTGACCCCCTCCCGATGAGAGGATCGATGGTGACGGTTTCCTCCTCCCGGAGGGATGTTTCCCCGGCAGAACAGCTTCGCTGGAGCCCTAGATTGATTGCGCCAAGGTTCCGCCTCGAGACGGTGGCGCTTCGTCCCGAAAGCTTCCTGCTTATTTTTTCCAGGGCAAAAGACACCTTATACCATAAGATGGGCATCGGGGGGCTTCCAGGTGGCCCACGAGGCAGGGGGCGCGCCCAGGGGGTAGGGCGCGCCCTCCACCCTCGTGGACAGTGGGTGGCCCCCTCTGGTGCTTTCTTCGCTCAATATTTTTAATATATTCCAAAACTGACTTTCGTGGAGTTTCATGACTTTTGGAGTTGTGCAGAATAGGTCTATAATATTTGCTCCCTTTCCAGCCCAGAATTCCAGCTTCCGGCATTCTCCCTCTTCATGTAAACCTTGTAAAATAAGAGAGAAAAGGCATAAGTATTGTGACATAATGTGTAATAACAGCCCATAATGCAATGAATATCGATATAAAAGCATGATGCAAAATGGACATATCAACTCCCCCAAGCTTAGACCTCGCTTGTCCTCAAGCGGAAGCCGATATCGAAAAATATGTCCACATGTTTAGAGATAGAGGTGTCGATAAATTAAAATACAGACATGAGGGCATCATGATCATTCTTAAAACAGCATATACATATATATTGTCATACGATTTCTTATGCTAAAGTAACAATCTATTCACAATGTAAAGTATGAATCAGAAACTTCATTGAAAACTAACAAACTATAACCTCAGTCATTGAAGCAATTGCAATTTATCATAACATCAGAAAGAGTCAATATAAGAGCTTTTCAGCAAGTCCACATACTCAACTATCATTTAGTCTTTCACAATTGCTAACACTTACGCAATACTTATGGGTATGAAGTTTTAATCAGACACAGAGAAAGATAGGGGCTTATAGTTTTGCCTCCCAACCTTTTACCTCAAGGGTAACGTCAACAATAATGCTTTATGAAAACCCACATCCAATTGGATATATATATATATATATATATATATATATATATATATATATATATATATATATATATATATATATATAGACACACACACACAGGATCTTTCCAACACATAGTGCTTGCCAAAGGATAAAGTGTAAAAAGGAAAGGTGAAGATCACCATGACTCTTGTATAAGGTATAAGACAAAAATAAAAGATAGGCCCTTCGCAGAGGGAAGCAGAGGTTGTCATGTGCTTTTATGGTTGGATGCACAAAATCTTAATGCAAAAGAACGTCACTTTATATTGCCACCTGTGATAGGGACCTTTATTATGCAGTCCGTCGCTTTTATTTCTTCCATATCACAAGCTCGTATAAAGCTTATTTTCTCCACACTAATAGATCATACATATTTACAAAGCAATTTTTATTGCTTGCAACTATGACAACTTACTTGAAGGATCTTACTCAATCCATAGGTAGATATGGTGGACTCTCATGGCAAAATTGGGTTTAAGGATATTTGGAAGCACAAGTAGTATCTCTACTTGGTGCAAAGAATTTGGCTAGCATGAGGGAGAAAGGCAAGCTCAACATGTTGGATGATCCATGACAATATAATTTATTTCGGATATAATAAAACATAAACCATTACGTTGTCTTCCTTGTCCAACATCAACTTTTTAGCATGTCATATTTTAATGAGTGCTCACAATCATAAAAGATGTCCAAGATAATATATTTATATGTGAAAACCTCTTTTTCTTTATTACTTCCTATTAATTGCAACGATGACCAAAACTAAGTTTGTCAACTCTCAACAACTTTTATTCATCATACTCTTTATATGTGAAGTCATTACTCTCCATAAGATCAATATGATCCCTTTATTTCTTTTTATTCTTTCTTTTTTCTATTTTTTTCCTCAAGATCATAGCAAGATAACCAAGCCCTCGACTCAAGACTAATCTTTATTATATAGCTCACGGACTCGATTACATAGATAAGGATCAACACAAAAACTCAAAGCTAGATTATACTAAACTTTATTCTACTAGATCAAGATATAACCAAAAGGATCGAACTAAGAAAAACGGTAAAGCTAGGAGTGTGATGGTGATACGATACCAGGGCACCTCCCCCAAGCTTGGCAGTTGCCAAGGGGAGTGCCCATACCCATGTGATTATGTCTCTTTCTTCGGAAGTGGTGATGTGATATTCTTGGCGATGATGCCCCTTAGGATATGATTCTCTTCCTCGAGCTTATTGACTTGCTGCTTGAGATCCATTATTTCCTTACGGAGCTTACCCGTGATGGCTAATGCTCCTATCACCCATGGATGTTGCATAGCTGCGGGAGAACAAGTAACACTCTTTTTCAAATTTTCATAAGAAAGAAACCTAGCATTGGGAGGGATGACCGAGTTTGGAATTGCTGAGCTCTGAAGTTCCTCCATCGTGAATCTGGCTTGGAGACGAGAGGTAACTTCTTGATCCTCCTCCATGGCATATATCCTTTTCAAGTCGGCCTCCATCTCTTCCTTCGTTGATGGCCCAAAGTGGTAAGCATCGCTATTTGCTCCTGGCCCCAGTGTCGGATGAGACGCCCGACTCTCCCTGTTGAGAAGACATCTTGCTCTAAATCTGCTGCAGAAACAGCTCGAAACAAAAACAGAGGATATTTGCATGGTACGGTGGTCAAAACCTTCGGGAGATTATATAATAAATTTTTACCGACCAAAAGAAGTATCGTGCAAGAAAACAGAGTCCAAAGGGCACACGAGGTGCCCACGAGGCAGGGGGCGCGCCCAGGGGGGTAGGGCGCGCCCTCCACCCTCGTGGATGCCTCGTGTCCTTCCCGAACTACTTCTTATTTTCCTATTTTCTTAAATATTCCAAAACGGAGAAAAATTGCTATTAGAACTGTTTTGGAGTCGGTTTACTTACCGTACCACATACCTATTCCTTTTCGGAGTCTGAAACGTTCTGGAAAGTGTCCCTTATGTACTCCTCCGGGACTACGGTGTCAATAACATTAGTTTCAACATTTATGGGATTACCTGAGATATAATGTTTGATTCTTTGACCGTTCACCACCTTTGGATTTGTGCCTTCGAAGTTGTTGATTTTTATGGCACCGGAACGATAAACCTCCTCGATAACGTAAGGACCTTCCCATTTAGAGAGAAGTTTTCCTGCAAAAAATCTTAAACGAGAGTTGTATAACAAAACATAATCACCTACATTAAACTCACGCTTTTGTATCCTTTTGTCATGCCATCTTTTAACTTTTTCTTTAAACAGTTTGGCATTCTCATAGGCCTGGGTTCTCCACTCATCAAGTGAGCTAATGTCAAATAGTCTCTTCTCACCATCAAGTTTGAAATCATAATTGAGCTCTTTAATGGCCCAATATGCCTTATGTTCTAGTTCGAGAGGTAAATGACATGCTTTTCCATAAACCATTTTAAACGGAGACATACCCATAGGATTTTTATATGCAGTTCTATAGGCCCATAATGCATCATCAAGTTTCTTGGACCAATTCTTTCTAGATCTATTAATCGTCTTTTGCAAAATTAATTTAATATCTCTATTACTCAGTTCTACTTGACCACTAGATTGTGGGTGGTATGGAGATGCAATTCTATGATTAACATCATACTTAGCAAGCATTTTACGAAAAGCACCATGAATAAAATGTGAACCGCCATTAGTCATTAAGTATCTAGGGACTCCAAACCTCGGAAAATAACTTCTTTAAGGATCTTAATAGAGGTGTTATGATCAACACTACTAGCTGGAACAACTTCTACGCACTTAGTAACGTAATCAACAACAACTAAAATATGTGTATACCCATTAGAGGAAGGAAAAGGTCCCATATAATCAAAGCCCCAAACATCAAATGGTTCAATAACAAGTGAATAGTTCATAGGCATTTCTTGACGTCTACTAATATTACCGATTCTTTGACATTCATCACAAGACAAGACAAACTCACAGGCATCTTTGAAAAGAGTAGGCCAATAAAAACCGGATTGCAATACCTTATGTGCAGTTCTATCTCCAGCGTGGTGTCCTCCATAAGCCTCGGAGTGACACTTGCGTAGGATCTGTTCCTGTTCATGCTCAGGCACACAACGTCTAATAACACCATATACTCCTTCTTTATAAAGGTGTGGGTCATCCCAGAAGTAATGTCTTAAATCATAGAAAAACTTTTTCTTTTGCTGGTATGTGAAACTAGGTGGTATATATTTAGCAACAATGTAATTATCATAATCAGCATACCATGGAGCAGTACGAGAAGCATTTATGACAGCTAATTGTTCATCAGGAAAACTATCATCAATAGGTAGTGGGTCATCAAGAACATTCTCTAACCTAGACAAGTTGTCTGCAACGGGGTTCTCAGCTCCCTTTCTATCAATAATATGCAAATCAAATTCTTGTAGCAAGAGAACCCATCTAATAAGTCTAGGTTTAGCATCTTTCTTTTCCATAAGATATTTAATAGCAGCATGATCAGTGTGAACAGTTACTTTGGAATCAAAAATATAAGGTCTGAACTTATCACAAGCAAATACAACTGCCAAAAATTCCTTTTCAGTAGTGACATAATTTCTCTGGGCACTGTCTAGAGTTTTACTAGCATATTGGATAACATTTAATTTCTTATCAACTCTTTGTCCTAGAACAGCACCTACAGCATAATCACTAGCATCACACATAATTTCAAAGGGTAAATTCCAATCAGGTGGCTGAACAATAGGTGCAGAAATCAAGGCTTTCTTAAGTATTTCAAATGCTTCTACACATTCATCATCAAAGACAAAAGGAACATCTTTTGGTAAGAGATTAGTCAGAGGCCTAGAAATTTTAGAGAAGTCTTTAATGAACCTCCTATAAAAACCGGCATGACCAAGGAAACTTCTTATACCTTTAATGTCCTTAGGACACGACATCTTTTCAATAGCATCAACTTTAGCTTTATCAACTTCAATACCTCTTTCAGAAATTTTATGCACCAAGACAATAGCTTCATTAACCATAAAGTGGCACTTCTCCCAATTCAAGACAATATTAGTTTCTTTGCATCTCTGCAAAACTCGATCAAGGTTGCTTAAGCAATCATCAAAAGAAGTTCCATACACGGAGAAATCATCCATGAAAACCTCAACAATATTTTCACAAAAGTCAGAGAATATAGCAGTCATACATCTTTGAAAGGTAGCAGGTGCATTACATAAACCAAAAGGCATACATCTATAAGCAAAGGTACCGAAAGGGCAAGTAAAAGTGGTCTTATCCTGATCCTCTTTTGACACAGGTATTTGAGGGAAACCAGAATAACCATCTAGGAAGCAAAAATGTGTATGTTTAGATAATCTTTCTAGCATTTGATCAATAAAAGGTAAAGGGTACTGATCTTTTCTAGTAGCTTTATTTAATTTGCAGAAATCAATTACCATTCTATAACCTGTAACAATTCTTTGTGGGATCAATTCATCTTTATCATTAGGAACAACAGTAATACCTCCCTTCTTAGGGACACAATGGACAGGATTTACCCACTGACTATCAGTAACAGGATAAATTATACCTGCCTCCAGAAGCTTTAGTATTTCATTTCTTACCACTTCTTTCATCTTAGGATTTAACCGTCGTTGGTGATCAACAACCGGTTTAGCGTCTGTCTCCAATTTTATTTTGTGCTGGCATAGAGTGGGACTAATGCCCTTAAGATCATCAAGAGTATATCCAATAGCAGCACGGTGCTTCTTCAGAGTTTTCAATAATCTCTCTTCTTCCTGCTCTGAAAGGTTAGCACTAATAATAACAGGATATATCTTCTTCTCATCAAGATAAGCATATTTAAGAGTATCAGGTAATGGTTTAAGCTCAAACACGGGATCACCCTTGGGTGGAGGAGGATCCCCTAGAATTTCAACAGGCAAGTTGTGTTTCAAAATAGGTCCCTCTTTAAAGAATACTTCATCTATTTCCCTTCTTTCATTCATAAACATATCATTTTCATGGTCTAGCAAATATTGTTCTAAAGGGTCATGAGGAGGCACGACAATAGAAGCAAGACCAATAATTTCATCTTTACTAGGCAATTCTTTATCATGGGGTTGTCTATGAAATTTAGCAAAATTAAAATCATGAGACATATGTCACGCCCAATATGTGACCCTATCCGAGAGGAACTAGAAGGTCCCACCAAGGATAGACCCGCATATTGAAACGCTTTTGCAAGGTGGATATCATTACACCGTACCATTACATAATAATTGGGGATACATACATAAGGCGCAAACGCCCCAAGAATACATCAACATCATACATGAGAACAACATCCGACTACGGTTGAAACATAAACAGAAACTCAAACAATATCCACCCTGCTAGCCCAGGCTGCCGACCCGGAACCTAACCCAAGATCGACGAAGAAGAAGAAGAACTCCAACACGAGTAAACATCGCTCTCACATCATGACCATCGCATAACCTGTACCTGCAACTGTTGTTGTAGTAATCTGTGAGCCATTTTTGAACCCAACCAAAACAACTCCAAAATAGATGAGATTTTACAGAGGGGTTAAAGGCAAGGTGCAGGATTCATAGGAAAAAAAAGAACATTTTTCTGGATAGAGAAATGTCACATGAAAATAAGTGTAATAAAGAAGAAAGGAGAAGTTTGGATGGGATAGAAACTTGAGTGAACTTGACGAATGGTTGCTGGTATGTGCATGTTGCATGAAAGAAGTGGAGATAAGAATAAGAGGGGGGTTTCACACAAGAAGACTTAAAGATGCAAACCAAGGCATGATGATCATGATGCAATGCAATAATAAATGACAAGAGGCACATCCAAAACATGTAGCATATAACAAAGTGGGATGAAAATGGCAACAACAAGGATGGCATACTATAATCAATAATGAACATGATGCAAGAAGCAAAATATGACAAAGGCACTCATCATGAACATGGCATAAACATATAGGAATGAAATATGCAAAACAATTATGATAATGCAACAAACATAATAAACACACGTCAACAACTAAAATAAATGGAAGGGCAACTGAAGCGTCGCTCTCGGGGCATTACAACTCTCCTCCACTAATAGAAGATCTCATCCCGAGATCTTAGGAACAAGACGAAAGAGGAATAGGAAGACAAAGTTGCTTGTTGGACAAATGAGTGAAATCAAAGAACCTTGAGAGGTTGAAAAACTTGGAAGAAAAGGTACAAGGGAGACGAACAAGATTGAGGCTCTCCGGTAAAATGAGGAAACAAGGAATACAGCGAGAACCAAGAGCTTAGGTGACAAGAGAGACATTGAAACCACTCCGGTTAAGCGAGATAGACAAGGAATAAGAACAACGAAATTTAGGCAACACTCAGGTTGAACATGGATGGAATAGAACATGAACCTCACAAGATGGTATGACACTTGACGAGATTAACAACACAATGCCTCCGGAAGAATTGAAATAGTGGAATGAAAAGAACGGATAAGAGAACAACAACTTCCACCACGAACGAATTTGATAGCATCCTTAGAAGGAAGGATTGAGTGAAGTTGTTGAGAAAATCAACAACAAAAGAATTGCTTGTTGTGGACTTATAGATAACATCTCAAAATTACGAGGTGATCGCCGACCACAAGCGGAAAAGATTAAATAGCTGAGAAGAATGAAGAAATGCAAAACTCCATTTCAAAAGACTACGGAGAATTAATTGCACTTCGAGAGGCAAGAAGGAAAAATACCTGAGCCCCTCCAAAAGAATCTTGATGAACACTTGAGGAATGAATTAAATACTGACGAACCACCGTGAAGAACTCCGGTAAAAAATGGATAATGAGATAGAATTGAAGGATGAAAGGAATAAGATTAAAGCCTTGCGATGATTTAGGTGGGGCTTCGCGTCGAGACAAGCGAGAAGCTTGGAACTCCGGAAGGGAAAAGATGAACAACTTAGAGCCAAGATATTATTCATCATGAAAAATCTCCGAAGGAATTGATCCACTTGATGAAAGAAGAATGAGAATGAGAATTATGTTATGCTTATCCTTCATCACTTGCATTGATGAGAAGCAATGGATTGCATACAACTTATTCACGATGAAAAAGATTAAGGGGAGATATAGCGCAAAACTTGAAAAAGTCTTCATGAACCACCAGTAGGATTGGGAAGAACGAATGAATATATGTGATAAGAACGAAAAGGAATCTTGAACGAACCACCGTAAGAATTGAAACTCGTAGACGTTCGTAGTTGCCGCTTCTCTCTTTGTCTCCATTTATCTTTTGTCGGCCCTTTGTCCTTGTCTATCTCTCTCAAAACCCCTTGCATGCGCGTCCGAAACTTCTCCGAACCTGACCCGGGCAGTCATCACCGTTGGATTCGGATAATCCCCTAAATATTTTCGGTTTCTTATTTGATCTACCCTAACCTAATTGTCCCGGGCCGTTCGATTATAACCGGAGAGTCTTCTGAGATGTCTTCAACACTCCGGGATAATAGAATGGCGAGAGGAGGAACGAGCAAGGGGAAAACACTTCGGTCAAGGAAAAGAATACGATCAACACCGAAAACTTGAATTGGATCCACCGGAAAAGGAAATGAGACGAACAATGATTAACTAGGCGAGAATTCACCGGTTGAGACAATTGAGGAAAGACTGAAGGGGCTTCGCGTGAATGAAGTAACTGCTCGAATAGAGGCTCAGACGCCGGGAAGAAAAACGGGTGGGAGGGCGGGAAAACAAAAGCAACTGGGACGACGAATAATTGAATAGAAAAGCGCAGGTTGAAATGATTGAGGAGAGAATGCAAAGGCTTCGCATGAGTAGGATGGATACTCAATTACGGACTCCGGTTCCGAGAAGAAAAAGGGTGGGCGGGTGGGAAAAACAAGGACAACGTCGGACAGGGAAACAACGTCGTGGAGGAAGAACTGAGGATTGATCTCGCGAAAGACAAAGAGGTTTGAGTCGACTTGACGAGAGATGGACCGGATAAAAGAGAATGGACAACGCACGAAAACTAACCGCGTGATCCTAAAGAAGAATTTGAAGGGGAAGAGGAGTAGTTCAAAACACCTACGTCAAGATTCCTTACCAGAGCGACGAAAGGGCAGAGGAGTAAAAAGAAGTCCTACTCTCTGATATAGCTAGACTCCGAAAAAGTTTTCTTCTAGACTCAACAACGTCAACGATTCGATCAAGCAGGGGGCTCCTAAGTCGGGGATGGCTCTGATTACCAACTTGTCACACCTAATATGCGACCCTATCCAAGAGGAACTAGAAGGTCCCACCAAGGATAGACCCGCATATTGAAACGCTTTTGCAAGGTGGATATCATTACATCGTACCATTACATAATAATTGGGGATACATACATAAGGCGCAAACGCCCCAAGAATACATCAACATCATACATGAGAACAACATTCGACTACGGTTGAAACATAAACAGAAACTCAAACAATATCCACCCTGCTAGCCCAGGCTGCCGACCCAGAACCTAACCCAAGATCGACGAAGAAGAAGAAGAACTCCAACACGAGTAAACATCGCTCTCGCGTCATGATCATCGCATAACCTGTACCTGCAACTGTTGTTGTAGTAATCTGTGAGCCATTTTTGAACCCAACCAAAACAACTCCAAAATAGATGAGATTTTACAGAGGGGTTAAAGGCAAGGTGCAGGATTCATAGGAAAAAAAAGAACATTTTTCTGGACAGAGAAATGTCACATGAAAATAAGTGTAATAAAGAAGAAAGGAGAAGTTTGGATGGGATAGAAACTTGAGTGAACTTGACGAATGGTTGCTGGTATGTGCATGTTGCATGAAAGAAGTGGAGATAAGAATAAGAGGGGGGTTTCACACAAGAAGACTTAAAGATGCAAACCAAGGCATGATGATCATGATGCAATGCAATAATAAATGACAAGAGGCACATCCAAAACATGTAGCATATAACAAAGTGGGATGAAAATGGCAACAACAAGGATGGCATACTATAATCAATAATGAACATGATGCAAGAAGCAAAATATGACAAAGGCACTCATCATGAACATGGCATAAACATATAGGAATGAAATATGCAAAACAATTATGATAATGCAACAAACATAATAAACACACGTCAACAACTAAAATAAATGGAAGGGCAACTGAAGCGTCGCTCTCGGGGCGTTACAACATATCCCCTAAACCAACAGTAACAATATCCTTTTCGCAATCTATCCTAGCATTAACAGTATTCAAGATGGGTCTACCAAATATAATGGGACAAAAGTCATCTTGTGGGGAACCAAGAACAAGAAAATTAGTAGGATATTTAACTTTCCCACACAAGACTTCAGCATCTCTAACAATCCCAACTGGTGAAATAGTATCTCTATTGGCAAGCTTAATTGTAACATCAATATCTTCTATCTTAGCAGGTGCAATATCATGCATAATTTCTTTGTATAAGGAATGGGGTATTGCACTCGCACTAGCACCCATATCACATAAGCCATGATAACAATGATCTCCTGTTTTAACAGAAACAACAGGCATGCCGACAACAGGTCTATGTTTATTTTTAGTATCGGGTCTAGCAATTCTAGCAGCTTCATTAAAGAAGTAAATAACATGCCCATCAATATTATCGACCAAGAGATCCTTAACCATAGCAATACTAGGTTCAACTTTAATCTGCTCAGGGGGTGTGGGTGTTCTAACATTACTCTTACGAACGACAGTTGAAGCTTTAGCATGATCCTTTATTCTAACAGGGAAAGGTGGTTTCTCAATATAAGCGGTAGGAACAATAGGATCAAAATTATAAGTGATAGTCTTTTCTTCAACTTTAAAAGGTTCAACTACTTTTACTTCAAGGGGAGGATGATATTTAAATCACTTCTCCTTAGGGAGATCAACATGAGTCGCAAATGATTCACAGAAAGAAGCTACTATCTCAGAGTCAAGTCCATATTGTGACGCCCGGATAATTAGGCTACAGTAATACCACGTTAACGATGCCACGTCACCCCGGTTACTGTTGTTAATCTCGCGTAGTCAAAACCGATTCAAATTCAAATTTGAAATTTAAGTCGAACGATAAAAGTTTTCAAACATTAAAACAAAAATGTTCGGTTTGTGTCAAATACTACATAGTTAATTATGGTGAAGAAAACACATGTTTAGAAAATGCATAAATATTTTAAATAGAAATAAAACAAAAAAGAAAATAAATAAAAGAAAAAGAAAATACAAAACAAAAAACAAAAAAATAAAACGAGAAAAGGCCCCCTGGCCGACTGGGCCGCGGCCCAGCTGGCCACTTGGCTAGCCAGGCTGGCCCAACCGGCGCCCCACTCCCTCTTCATAATTCCCCCCACTCCAGTGGTCAACCCCACCGACACCCCCACACTCCCCTGAAAATATCTCCCCCCTCTCCCTTGATTGGATCGGGATCGAGAGGAGGAGGCCGCCGCTCGCCGCCCGAACACTGACGCCGCACGCCGCCGCCTCACCCTCGCCGCACGACGCCGGCGCCCGGAGCTTCCTCGCCGGACCACCTCAACGGCCTGCTTCCTTCCCGTCGCCCGGTCGTCCCCGTCGACCTCCTCAACCCCCGCTGCCCTTTTCCCTACGGCCACCGTGAGCGCCCCGTTCGCCTTCCCCTCCTCTCCCGCTCACACGCTATGGCTGTCCCCTCCCTGCCACGCTGCACGCGCACTCGCCCACCGTCGCCCGAATCCATCCGAGCCCGCGCCTGGAGCTTCGCTCCCCCACTGCGCGCTTGCCTCCCTCGGCATCGCCCAACGTCTGCGCGCGCCCGGGCCAGCCGCTGCAAGTTCCCCTGGCCGCCCCTACCCGCGCCCGAGGCGCCCCCTACGCGTGCGCCCGCCGTAGGTGCCGTGCTCCGCTGCTGGATGCCATCGATGTTGTGCCGCTGCTGCTGCATCCGGCCCCGCTGCCACACGCGCCGCGCCGCTCCCTCCGCGTCCCGCCGCCGCGCCCCCCGCGCATTCCCCCCGTTCCCGGCCGCACATGTCGTGCCGCGGCCCACGTCCTGCTACTGCACCGCTGCAGTAGCCGACCACTAACAGCGCTCCGGCTCCACCCCCGCGCGCGCCCCTCCACCTCCGACCATCGCGCCCGCAACCACCGCACATGCCGCTTGCCGGTCGCGCCTGGCCGCACCAGGGCCGCCCCCTTCCTTCCCCGGCGGCTGTGGCCGCTCGTTGCGGTGGCCGTCAGCACCCCGCTAGTCCCGCCCCTGGCCTGGGCAAGCGGCCTAACGGGTGGGCCCCCGTCGCCCGTAACTGCTGTGCCCAGCGCCCGCCGTCCGACCCACTAAGGCCTGTGTGCCACTGGACAACGGGCCCCACGCCCAAAACGTTAAAAAATGGAAATTAAAATAATAATAATAAAATAAATGAATAATAATTTAATTAATTAATTAATTAATTAAAGAATTAATTAACTTAATTAATTTTGATTAATTAAACTAAACAACTAATTAAACTAATTAATCATGATTAGTTAGTCTAGTCAATGACGAATGGGACCCACACGTCAGTTTGACCAGTCAACACCCCTGTTGACTGCTGACGTCAGCATGCACTATTTTGGATAATGTTGAATTAAATTAATTAAATAAATTCTAAAAATGATTTAAAACTTTAGAAAATCATATAAAATAAACCGTAGCTCAGATAAAAATACTTTCTACATGAAAGTTGCTCAAAACGACGAGACGATTCCGGATACGCAGCCCGTTCGTCCGCCACACACCCCTAGCATATCGAAGATGCAACTTTCCCCCTCCGGTACATCTGTCCGAAAACGCGAAACACCGGGGATACTTTTCCGGATGTTTCCCCCCTTCGCCGGTATCACCTCTTACCGCGTTAGGGCACACCTAACACCGCTGTTTGCTTTGTCATGCATTGTTATGCATCTGTTTGCATTGTATTCATTGTTTCTTCCCCCTCTTCTCTCCGGTAGACTACGAGACCGACGCCACTGCTGGTGCCCCGACCGACTACGCTGTTGACGACCCCTCCTTCTTGCCAGAGCAACCAGGCAAGCCCCCCTTGATCACCAGATATCGCCTATTCCTTCTCCCTACTGCTTGCATTAGAGTAGTGTAGCATGTTACTGCTTTCGGTTAATCCTATTATGCCGCATAGCCTATCATTGTTGCTACAATTGTTGATACCTTTACCTGCTATCCTAATGCTTAGTATAGGATGCTAGTGTTTCATCAGTGGCCCTACATTCTTGTCCTGCTATACTATCGGGCCGTGATCACTCGGGAGGTGATCACGGGTTTATACTATATACTTTATACATGATACATGTGGTGACTAAAGTCGGGTCGGCTCGTGGAGCACCCGCGAGTGATTCACGGATTGGGGGCTGAAAGGACCTTTGTCCCAATGGCCCTCTATGTGGATCTTTGTGGCAGAGCGACAGGGCAGGTTGAGACTACCTAGGTGAGAGGTGGGCCTGGCCCTGGTCGGCGTCCGCGGTTACTTCAAAATAACACGCTTAACGAGTTCTTGGTATTTGATCTGAGTCTGGCCATGTGGTCTATACGCACTAACCAACTACGTGGGAAAGTTATGGGCACTCGACGTCGTGGTATCAGCCGAAGCCTTCTTGACGTCAGCGACTGAGCGGCGCGCGCCGGGTTGGACCGCGTAACGCAAGTTCCTTTGAAATGGAGGTTGCTAGGTCTGCTCACCGGCCGCGTTCGCAACGTGCAGGTGTGCAATGGGCGATGGGCCCAGACCCCTGCGTGCATAGGATTTAGACCGGCGTGCTGACCTCTCTGTTGTGCCTAGGTGGGGCTGCGACGTGTTGATATTCCGAGGCCGGGCATGACCTAGGAAAGTGTGTCCATCCAAATGGGATCGAGCGTGTTGGGTTATGTGGTGCACCCCTGCAGGGAAGTTTATCTATTCGAATAGCCGTGTCCCTCGGTAAAAGGACGACCCGGAGTTGTACCTTGACCTTATGACAACTAGAACTGGATACTTAATAAAACACACCCTTCCAAGTGCCAGATATAACCCGGTGATCGCTCTCTAACAGGGCGACGAGGAGGGGATCGCCGGGTAGGATTATGCTATGCGATGCTACTTGGTGAACTTACCATCTACTCTCTTCTTCATGCTGCAAGATGGAGGCTGCCAGAAGCGTAGTCTTCTACAGGATTAGCTACCCCCCCTCTTATTCTGGCATTCTGCAGTTCAGTCCACCGATATTGCCCCTTTATTTACACAGATACCCATGCATATGTAGTGTAGATCCTTGCTTGCGAGTACTTTGGATGAGTACTCACGGTTGCTTTCTCCCTCTTTCCCCCCTCTCCTTTCTACCTGGTTTTCACAACCAGATGCTGGAGCCCAGGAGCCAGACGCCACCGTCGACGACACTCCTACTACACCGGAGGTGCTTACTACTATGTGCAGGCCGCTGACGATGACCAGGAGTAGTTTAGGAGGATCCCAGGCAGGAGGCCTGCGCCTCTTTCGATCTGTATCACAGTTTGTGCTAGCCATCTTATGGCAACTTGATTAACTTATGTCTGTACTCAGATATTGTTGCTTCCGCTGACTCGTCTATGATCGAGCACTTGTATTCGAGCCCTTGAGGCCCCTGGCTTGTATTATGATGCTTGTATGACTTATTTTATTTTGAGTTGTGTTGTGATATCTTCACGTGAGTCCTCGATCTTGATCGTACACGTTTGCGTGTATGATTAGTGTACAATTGAATCGGGGGCGTCACAAGTTGGTATCAGAGCCGACTGCCTGTAGTAACCCCCCTTCCAAACTCCTTGGCCGAAGTCGAGTCTAGTCATTGTGAAACTTTTACTAACACGGCTGTGTGGATTACGGGCCCACGTCGCCATTGGGTGGTAGTAGGATCTTTTATTCCTCGTCTATACTCTGGGACTCTGATCTCTCTTCTATATGGGTTAAAATTGTTTTACTAACTCTAACATTAGGATCTCGTGATCACATCCACCCGGAGAGCCCCTTACTACAGATGATCGCCTGCTGCACCAGAAGATTTCTAAGATACTCTATGATGTTCTCTCGAGACTTTGTGCCATCGCTTTTGCAATTCCCTTTCGTCAATAAACCCCATATGGAGAACCACGTACACTTGTCATTCATACAATCATTCCCCGTTGATCTTGTTATTACAAGGTACCCCATAATTTTCACTATTGTTCCGAGAATAATTTGTGCCTACCGCCTTGCAGTTCTTGCCACATGAATACCCCCTGCGGATAATTCTCCGCACTTATCGAGTATCCGTTCTTCCCCCGTTGCTCATATGATTCACAAGATACATGGAAATACTATCCGATCTTTTGAGAATCCTCAACAACCTATGGCTCTTGAAATTCTTGTCTGCCTGCATTATGGTTAATTCCAAATGCCTAGCAATATTCATTGACGTCCTTTGCCTATATCATCTTGGGTCCCTTGATTCAATATGTTGTGAATGTTTGCAATCCCTAATCAGATCGCAGAATTCATCCTTTCGGCTCAGACGCCATTTTGAGCATGAGCTGGTTCTCGATCAATCAACTGCCGTCGATTGTACCCCTAAGTCTATTCAAATTATCCATCCTTTATCAGAGTGTTTGCTTCTGATCCCTTGATTGGGAAATCTTAATTCCCCTTTGCATTTGAGCTTGAATTAGTCAGTTGTTTCTATAATCAGATCTCCTTGCATTCTCTCTTCTTCTGGTTGAGTACCGATGCTCACATCAGATCCCTTATGGACCCCTAGATCCTTTGTTGGATTTTGTCCGACGCCGTCCTTCATATTCATTAACCTTGTGAGCCTTTCATCGGATACATAATGCCTTTGGTAAATTGTATCCCCTGCTTTTGTCAACCATGCTCTGCTCCCGAGCTTGAGTTATTCGCTCCTGAAGTTTGTGGTATGTGTTCATAAGATGCCCCGATGGGTTAAACCTATGCCTTCCTTACTCTATGTAAACCGGAAAGATTTCACAGGTCATACTTATCTGGTATTGCACCAGGTAAAACTTTCAACAACTAATGTCATTTTCGAAAAGCGAGAGGTGAATGGAAGGTTATGCATTGAGGAAGTGGGAGTCGACCTTGAACCTTTGTGTTCATGCCCATGGACACGATGTAGACCCTATCATGGAAGCTTCTTGTAATAATAAATATTTCCTTGATATAATATCCTTTGGTATCGGTGAATTGATCCTTTACAATTGTGGTTCCGACCATATGTTCTTCTTTGATTCCATTTCTCAGGCAAGTGAAAACACTTGTCTTTTGCAGATCAATACATCTCCGCACCTCCTATGTCGATCTTCCTTTGTGTAATACCCTTCAGTATCTCGAGAGTATCAAAGAACTGTGTTGCTTCCTATGAGTCTTCATCTAGTATTGCTTCTCACCGATTTCAGATTTCCCCCGGGTTCTGAGTTATTTCACTCGAGAACACCGTTAAGTGAATCGATTCCGCACTCCGAATCAATAACTCTAAGTAATTATCGTTGCTTATGAGTTTATTAATCCTTCAAGTCATTCCTAACCTGATCGGCTATATCATTATCGTGCAAACTTTTATCTATGGTACCTGGTCCTTCTTCCCGGAGCACCATTTTTGACGATGAGCTAAACTTTTGTCGATTTTCCTCATCATATCATTTCGCCTTGAACAACAAGCTTGATTTTGAGTTTGTGTCATACCCATGGTTCCAATAACCTTTTGCTTCATCATTCCTTTGACTTGATGTCGTCGCTAATTGATTACATCTTCTTGAAATCTCTCGACAAATGTGTCGTGATCATCATCAACCTTATGAGCTCGTCCTGGATATCAATCGGATTCATGAAGAGAAATATCATCCTTGCCCTCGAAGAGTTGTGTTATCATCGGCCACTTTATTGCCTTCCCTCCAACACAAACTTGTTCGTATTTTGTGTTGTACCTTGAGTTCCTTGCTACCCAGCATTGTTCTTCTTTACCTTGAAATTTTACCACCTTTTATGTCAAGAATGTCGTGGGAATTTCACCACCTCTTAAGAATTCTTGGTATGGTGATACCTTTCACCATCACCATTCTTTCTTGGGTCCTCGTGTTGGTTCCAACCGGGGTACCAACAAGTGAGCGGTGCTGTTTGGATTCTGCCCTTCTAGCAACCCTATTGCTTTGAAGTTAATGGTCGGCCGTTCATTCTTAGACTATTGATTATTGAATCACCATTCCGACGTTGGTCGTGCAACCCAGCCCATATTCGGGTGCACCTACCAATGTTTAATTGTGTATGTTTTCCTTGAACATATATACATCATTATATCATTTGATCTGACAAATGTTTTCTCCTTGTTCACATAATTGTGGAAATCCATGTTTTGTTAATCTCGATGAATTGTCGCTGATTCCATCAGCCACCTCCTCATCCTCTCATTAGTTTACTGATAAACTCTTGTTTCGGAACTCGCTTCCATAGTTCATTTATCGAGAATTTTACAATGTCATCTTGTCAATTTGTATTGCACCTTTTCCTCTCAGGCATCCTGAGTCCGAGTTATCCTAACACCAATCAGATCTGAATTCCGGTCAGATATGATGGTTGGAACATATTTCCAAGAGTTATAACATTGGTCTTTACATGACCCGGTAAGGTGATGTCGTGCCTAGCACACCTGGCCGGAGGCCCTATTGTTATATTTTCCTTTTTAACAAGGTTAACCATATTTCCATGAGGAAATTGAATGCCTTGTTTAATAAGTTATCCTGATGGATTCTTTGTGTATACAAAGCCTGACCTTTGCTTGAAGACCATGTCAATGCTATCTCGAAGCATGTCTTTGGAACTCTGATTTTTTTTCCAGCAAGAACATTTGAAGCCCAATACTAAATGTTTCTTATTCAATTATCCAAACACCGTTGTATGGGTAATGTCATGAAAATTCTCTCCCCTTTCCTAAAGGATTTTCTACGTTATATCCTGTCATGGATATCTTGCTCTGCTTGTCCTTGGGAAGGATATACCCTTGAAATATGTGTTTAAACACATTTTCCTTTCCATCGTTCTGTTAATCTGATGATCACATTTCCTTTACATTGGTTTCTTTAACCTTTCCGGTGATCTATATGATATAAGCAGTAATATTCTTCTGCTTATGTAAACACCTAGGTGTACAATCGTGTCAGTAAGACCCTGTTACTATTGTTGATGACATTCCGGTAACCACCGATGGACGAGAACTTTGCCTATTGGTCCGCCTCGTTCAACGAGCAGGAAAATGGTTCTCTTCGTCCCTCGCCCTTGGTACCGACGTTGTTGCCAACATAATCGCCAGGTTACCCTCTGACATGCCTTGCTATCATGACCATGCAAGATGTCACCACTCCTCCTACTTTTTTTCCCACATGGTGGGCCCATAACCCACAGTTCCACAGGATCGAAACCTGACTCACCTGTACACCACCTGTTCCCAAGGTTGTTCATCGCGCTTGACTTCGTATGTAATTCACGGACCACCTATCTAGTGATCTATTCTGGCATGAGACGCAATACCTATTCTCGTTGCCCTGAAACCCTTTCACCTTCTGATTAGGCATCGAATGATTGCCTATCCATTTGAAACTTTTCATGGTACCTTCTTACTTTGCTCTCGATAATTTCTTAAGTTTCAATTCGAGAGTTACTTTTCGCCACCTTCCCTAATGTTATCTACCGGATAAGCAACTGTGTAGAGTTCCGTTCTTTCGAGTTACCCCTTACCATTTTACGTAAGTACGATGGAGTTTCCGAAGAAAGGTTGCCAACTTCATCATGATGACATGAAGCAGAGAAATGGAGACATCAACGTAATGGATCGACCTCTTCGAGAAGAGCAACCAATGACCGAGAAGAATTGTTAGAATTTCGTAACCTATTCTCCCCCCTTACCCCCCTCTTAAATCTCGGGACGAGATTTCTTGTAGTGGAGGAGAATTATGATGCCCGGATAATTAGGCTACAGTAATCCCACGTTAACGATGCCATGTCACCCCAGTTACTGTTGTTAATCTCGCGTAGTTCAAAACCGATTCAAATTCAAATTTGAAATTTAAGTCGAACGATAAAAGATTTCAAACATTAAAACAAAAATGTTCGGTTTGTGCCAAATATTACATAGTTAATTATGGTGAAGAAAACACATGTTTAGAAAATGCATAAATATTTTAAATTGAAATAAAACAGAAAAGAAAATAAATAAAAGAAAAAGAAAATACAAAACAGAAAACAAAAAATAAAACGAGAAAAGGCTCCCTGGCGAACTAGGCCTCGGCCCAGCTGGCCACTTGGCTAGCCAGGCCGGCCCAACCGGCGCCCCACTCCCTCTCCATAATTCCCCCCCACTGCACTGGTCAACCCCACCAACACCCCCACACTCCCCTGAAAATATCTGCCCCCCTCTCCCCCGATTGGATCAGGATCGAGAGGAGGAGGCCGCCGCACAACGCCGGCGCCCGGAGCTTCCTCGCCGGACCACCTCAACGGCCTGCTTCCTCCCTGTCGCCCGGTCGTCCCAGTCGACCTCCTCAACCCCCGCTGCCCTTTTCCCTACGACCACCGTGCGTGCCCCGTTCGCCTTCCCCTCCTCTCCCGCTCACGCGCCATGGCTGTCCCCTCCCTGCCACGCTGCGCGCGCACTCGCCCGCCGTCGCCCGAATCCATCTGAGCCCGCTCCTGGAGCTTCGCTCCCCCACTGCGCGCTCCCCTCCCTCGGCATCGCCCAACGCCTGCGCGCACCCGGGCCAGCCGCTGCAAGTTCCCCTGGCTGCCCCTACCCGCGCCCGGGGCGCCCCCTACGCGTGCGCCCGCCGTAGGTGCCGTGCTCCGCCGCTGGATGCCGTCGATGTTGTGCCGTTGCTGCTGCATCCGGCCCCGCTGCCACACGCGCCGCGCCGCTCCCTCCGCGGCCCGCCGCCGCGCCGCCCGCGCATTCCCCGCCGTTCCCGGCCGCACACGTCGTGCCGCGGCCCATGTCCTGCTACTGCACCGCTGCAGTAGCCGACCACTGGCAGCGCTCCAGCTCCACCCCCGCGCGCGCCCCTCCACCTCCGACCGTCGCGCCCGCAACCACCGCACACGACGCTTGCCGGCCGCGCCTGGCCGCACCAGGGCCACCCCCCTTCCTTCCCCGGCGACTGCGGCCGCTCGTTGCAGTGGCCGTCAGCGCCCCACTAGTCCCGCCCCTGGCCTGGGCAAGCGGCGTAACGGGTGGGCGCCCGTCGCCCGTAACCGCTGTGCCCAGCTCCCGCCGTCCGACCCACTAAGGCCTCTGTGCCACTGGACAACGGGCCCCACGCCCAGAACGTTTAAAAAAATGGAAATTAATAATAATAATAAAATAAATGAATAATAATTTAATTAGTTAATTAATTAATTAATTAAAGAATTAATTAACTTAATTAATTTTAATTAATTAAACTAAACAACTATATAAACTAATTAATCATGATTAGTTAGTCTAGTCAATGATGAACGGGACCCACACGTCAGTTTGACCAGTCAACACCCCTGTTGACTGCTGACGTAAGCATGCACTGTTCCGGATAATGTTGAATTAAAGTAATTAAATGAATTCTAAAAATGATTTAAAACTTCAGAAAATCATATAAAATAAACCGTAGCTCAGATAAAAATACTTTCTACATGAAAGTTGCTCAGAACGACGAGACGATTCCGGATACGCAACCCGTTCGTCCGCCACACACACCTAGCATATCAAACACGCAACTTTCCCCCTCTGGTACATCTGTCCGAAAATGCGAAACACCGGGGATACTTTCCCGGATGTTTCCCCCCTTCGCCGGTATCACCTCTTACGGCGTTAGGGCACACCTAACACCGCTGTTTGCTTTGTCATGCATCGTTATGCACCTGTTTGCATTGTATTCATTGTTTCTTCCCCCTCTTCTCTCCGGTAGACTACGAGACCGACGCCACTGCTGGTGCCCCGACCGACTACGCTATTGACGACCCCTCCTTCTTGCCAGAGCAACCAGGCAAGCCCCCCCTTGATCACCAGATATCGCCTATTCCTTCTCTCTACTGCTTGCATTAGAGTAGTGTAGCATGTTACTGCTTTCGGTTAATCCTATTATGCCGCATAGCCTATCATTGTTGCTACAATTGTTGATACCTTTACCTGCTATCCTAATGCTTAGTATAGGATGCTAGTGTTTCATCAGTGGCCCTACATTCTTGTCCTGCTATACTATCGGGCCGTGATCACTCGGGAGGTGATCACGGGTTTATACTATATACTTTATACATGATACATGTGGTGACTAAAGTCGGGTCGGCTCGTGGAGCACCCGCGAGTGATTCACGGATTGGGGGCTGAAAGGACCTTTGTCCCAATGGCCCTCTATGTGGATCTTTGTGGCAGAGCGACAGGGCAGGTTGAGACTACCTAGGTGAGAGGTGGGCCTGGCCCTGGTCGGCGTCTGCGGTTACTTCAAAATAACACGCTTAACGAGTTCTTGGTATTTGATTTGAGTCTGGCCATTTGGTCTATACGCACTAACCAACTACGTGGGAAAGTTATGGGCACTCGACGTCGTGGTATCAGCCGAAGCCTTCTTGACGTCAGCGACTGAGCGGCGCGTGCCGGGTTGGACCGCGTAACACAACTTCCTTTGAAATGGAGGTTGCTAGGTCTGCTCACCGGCCGCGTTCGCAATGTGTAGGTGTGCAATGGGCCTAGACCCCTGCGCGCATAGGATTTAGGCCGGCGTGCTGACCTCTCTGTTGTGCCTAGGTGGGGCTGCGGCGTGTTGATCTTCCGAGGCCGGGCATGACCTAGGAAAGTGTGTCCAGCCAAATGGGGATCGAGCGTGTTGGGTTATGTGGTGCACCCCTCCAGGGAAGTTTATCTATTCGAATAGCCGTGTCCCTCGGTAAAAGGACGACCCGGAGTTGTACCTTGACCTTATGACAACTAGAACTGGATACTTAATAAAACACACCCTTCCATGTGCCAGATATAACCCGGTGATCGCTCTCTAACAGGGCGTGTTGGGGAACGTAGTAATAATTCAAAATTTTCCTACGTGTCACCAAGATCAATCTAGGAGATGCTAGCAACGAGAGAGAGGGAGCTCATCTTCATACCCTTGAAGATCGCTAAGCGGAAGCGTTACAAGAACGCGGTTGATGGAGTCGTACTCGCGGCGATTCAAATCGCTGAAGATCCGATCTAGCGCCGAACGGACGGCGCCTCCGCGTTCAACACACGTACAGCCCGGGGACGTCTCCTCCTTCTTGATCCAGCAAGGGGAGAGGAGAAGTTGAGGGAGAACTCCAGTAGCACGACGGTATGGTGGCAATGGAGCTCGTGGTTCTTCGGCAGGGCTTCGCCAAGCACTACGGAGGAGGAGGAGATGTATGAGGAGGGAGGGGCTGCGCCAAGGAAGGGGTGTGGCTTCCCTCCCACCCCCTCACTATATATAGGGGGAAGGGGAGAGGGGGCCGGCCCCTCTAGATGGATCTGGAGGAGGAGGCGGCGGCCAGGGGTAACCCTAGATGGGTTTGGGCGCCCCCACCCCCTAGGAAACTTGCCCCCAAGCCAGGAGGGGCGGCTGCCCTAGGGGTGGCGCCCCCACCTCTCCTGGTTACGTGAGAGGGGTTGGGAGGGGCGCACAGCCCCTTAGTGGGCTGGTTTGCCCCTTCCCCTTGGCCCATAAGGCACCCCAACGCTTGCCGGGGCCTCCGAAACCCCTTTCGGACATGCTGGCCATAGCCTGGTACCCCCGGAACAATTCCGGACTCCAATACCCTCTGTCCAATATACCGATCTTCACCTCCGGACCATTCCGGAGCTCCTCGTCATGTCCGGGATCTCATCCGGGACTCCGAATAACCTTCGGTAACCACATACTATTTCCCATAACAACTCTAGCGTCACCGAACCTTAAGTGTGTAGACCCTACGGGTTCGGGAACCATGCAGACATGACCGAGACACCTCTCCGGCCAATAACCAATAGCGGGAAATGGATACCCATATTGGCTCCCACATGTTCCATGATGATCTCATCGGATGAACCACGATGTCGAGGATTCAGTCAATCCCGTATACAATTCCCTTTGTCTATCGGTATGTTACTTGCCCGAGATTCGATCGTCGGTATCCCTATACCTTGTCCAATCTCGTTACCGGCAAGTCTCTTTACTCGTTCCGTAACGCATGATCCCATGACTAACTCCATAGTCACATTGAGCTCATTATGATGATGCATTACCGAGTGGGCCCAGAGATACCTCTCTGTCATACGGAGTGACAAATCCCAGTCTCGATTCGTGCCAACCCAACAGGCACTTTCGGAGATACCTGTAGTGCACCTTTATAGCTACCCAGTTACGTTGTGACGTTTGGTACACCCAAAGCATTCCTACGGTATCCGGGAGTTGCACAATCTCATGGTCCAAGGAAACGATACTTTGACATTAGAAAAGCTCTAGCAAAACGAACTACACGATCTTGTGCTATGCTTAGGATTGGGTCTTGTCCATCACATCATTCTCCTAATGATGTGATCCCGTTATCAATGACATCCAATGTCCATGGTCAGGAAACCATAACCATCTATTGATCAACGAGCTAGTCAACTAGAGGCTCACTAGGGACATGTTGTGGTCTATGTATTCACACATGTATTACGGTTTCCAGTTAATACAATTATAGCATGAACAATAGACAATTATCATGAACAAGGAAACACAATAATAACCATTTTATTATTGCCTCTAGGGCATATTTCCAACAGTCTCCCACTTGCACTAGAGTCAATAATCTAGTTCACATTACTATGTGATTGCAATGAATCCAACAGGGTTTGTTCATATCTCGCTTGTGAGAGAGGTTATTAGTCAACGGGTCTGAACCTTTCAGATCCGTGTGTTCTTTACAAATCTCTATGTCATCTTGTAGATGCAGCTACCATGCGCTACTTGGAGCTATTCCAAATAACTGCTCTACTATACGAATCCGGTTTACTACTCAGAGTCATCCGGATTAGTGTCAAAGTTTGCATCGACGTAACCCTTTACGACGAACTCTTTTACCACCTCCATGATCGAGAAAATTCCTTAGTCCACTAGTTACTAAGGATAAGTTTTACCGTTGTCATGTGATCCATTCCTGGATCACTCTTGTACCCCTTGATTGACTCATGGCAAGGCACACTTCAGGTGCGGTACACAGCATAGCATACTGTAGAGCCTACGTCTAAAGCATAGGGGACGACCTTCGTCCTTTCTCTCTCTTTTGCCGTGGTCAGATCTTGAGTCTTAGTCAACACTCACACCTTGTAACACAGCCAAGAACTCCTTCTTTGCTGATCTATTTTGAACTCCTTCAAAATCTTGTCACGGTATGTATTCATTTGAAAGTACTATTAAGTGTTTTTGATCTATCGTTATAGATCTTGATGCTCAATGTTCAAGTAGCTTAATGCAGGTTTTCCATTTCAAATAACCCTGTATGCTTTCCAGAAATTCTACATCATTTCTGATCAACAATATGTTAACAACATATACTCATCAAAAATTCTATAGTGCTCCCACTCACTTCTTTGGAAATACAAGTTTCTCATAAACTTTGTATAAACCCAAAATCTTTGATCATCTCATCAAAGCGTATATTCCAACTCCGAGATGCTTACTCCAGTCCTTAGAAGGATTGCTGGAGCTTTGCATACTTGTTAGCATCTTTCAGGATTGACAAAACCTTCTGGTTGTATCTGAAGGAAATATGCCCTAGAGGCAATAAGAAAGTATTATATATTTCCTTATATCATGATAAATGTTTATTATTCATGCTAGAATTGTATTAACCGGAAACATGATACATGTGTGAATACATAGACAAACAAAGTGTCACTAGTATGCCTCTACTTGACTAGCTCGTTAATCAAAGATGGTTATGTTTCCTAGCCATGGACATGAGTTGTCATTTGATTAACGGGATCACCTCATTAGGAGAATGACGTGATTGACTTGACCCATTCCGTAAGCTTAGCACCCGATCGTTTAGTATGTTGCTATTGCTTTCTTCATGACTTATACATGTTCCTATGACTATGAGATTATGCAACTCCCGTTTACCGGAGGAACACTTTGTGTGCTACCAAACGTCACAACGTAAATGGGTGATTATAAAGGTGCTCTACAGGTGTCTCCAAAGGTACTTGTTGGGTTGGCGTATTTCGAGATTAGGATTTGTCACTCCGATTGTCGGAGAGGTATCTCTGGGCCCACTCGGTAATGCACATCACTATAAAGCCTTGCAAGCATTGTGACTAATGAGTTAGTTGCGGGATGATGTATTACGGAACGAGTAAAGAGACTTGCCGGTAACGAGATTGAACTAGGTATCGAGATACCGACGATCGAATCTCGGGCAAGTAACATACCGATGACAAAGGGAACAACGTATGTTGTTATGCGGTTTGACCGATAAAGATCTTCGTAGAATATGTGGGAGCCAATATGAGCATCCAGGTTCCGCTATTGGTTATTGACCGGAGAGGTGTCTCGGTCATGTCTACATAGTTCTCGAACCCGTAGGGTCCGCACGCTTAACGTTACGATGACAGTTTTATTATGAGTTTATGTATGTTGATGTACCGAAGGAGTTCGGAGTCCCGGATGAGATCGGGGACATGACGAGGAGTCTCGAAATGGCCGAGACGTAAAGATCGATATATTGGACGACTATATTCGGACTTCGGAAAGGTTCCGAGTGATTCGGGTATTTTTCGGAGTACCGGAGAGTTACGGGAATTCGTATTGGGCCTTAATGGGCCATACGGGAAAGGAGAGAAAGGCCCCAAAGGGAGGCTGCACCCCTCCCCATGGGCTAGTCCGAATTGGACTAGGGAGGGGGGGGCGCCCCCTTCCTTCTTTCTCCTTCCCCCTTCCCTTCTCCTACTCCCACAAGGAAAGGAGGAGTCCTACTCCCGGTGGGAGTAGGACTCCCCCCTTGGGCGCGCCACCTCCCCTTGGCCGGCCCTCTCCTCCTTGCTCCTTTATATACGGGGGCAAGGGGGCACCCCAAGGGCACACAACTTGATATACGATATTTTAGCCGTGTGCGGTGCCCCCCTCCACCATATTACACCTCGATAATACCGTTGCGGAGCTTAGGCGAAGCCCTGCGTCGGTGGAACATCATCATCGTCACCACGCCGTCGTGCTGACGAAACTCTCCCTCAACACTCGGCTGGATCGGAGTTCGAGGGACGTCATCGAGCTGAACGTGTGCTGAACTCGGAGGTGCCGTGCGTTCGGTACTTGATCGGTCGGATCGTGAAGACGTACGACTACATCAACCGCGTTGTGATAAACGCTTCCGCTGTCGGTCTACGAGGGTACGTGGACAACACTCTCCCCTCTCGTTGCTATGCATCACCATGATCTTGCGTGTGCGTAGGAATTTTTTTGAAATTACTACGTTCCCCAACAGTATCACATACAACCTTTCCTCAAGAAAATCGTCGAGGAAACAATGTTTTGACATCCTATCTGCAAGATTTCATAAATAATGCAGTAACTGCTAATATAATTCCAACAGACTCTTAGCATCGCTACGAGTGAGAAAGTCTCATCGTAGTCAACTCCTTGAACTTGTCGGAAAACATCTTAACGACAAGTCGAGCTTTCTTAATGGTGACACTTACCACCATTGTCCGTCTTCCTTTTAAAATCCATCTGTACCCAACAGCCTTACGACCATCAAGTAGTTCTTCCAAAGTCTATACTTTGTTTTCATACATGGATCCTCTCGGATTTTATGGCCTTGAGCCATTCATCGGAATCCGGGCCCACCATCGCTTCTCCATAGTTTGTAGGTTCATAGTTATCTAGCAACATGATTTCCAAGACATGATTACCGTACCATTATGACATAGTACGCATCCTTGTCAACCTATGAGGTTTGGTAGTGACTTGATCTGAAGTTTCATGATCACTATCATCAACTTCCACTTCAATTGGTGTAGGCTCCACAGGAACAAATTCCTGTGCCATACTGCACACTAGTTGAAGTGACGGTTCAATAACCTCATCAAGTCTCCACCATCCTCCCACTCAATTCTTTCGAGAGAAACTTTTCCTCGAGAAAGGACCTGTTTCTAGAAACAATCACCTTGCTTTCGGATCTGAAATAGGAGGTATACCCAACTGTTTTGGGTATTCTATGAGGATGCATTTATCCGCTTTGGGTTCGAGCTTATCAGCCTGAAACTTTTTCACATAAGCGTCGCAGCCCCAAACTTTTAAGAAACGACAACTTAGGTTTCTCTAAGCCATAGTTCATACGGTGTCGTCTCAACGGAATTACGTGGTGCCCTATTTAAAGTGAATGCGGTTGTCTCTAATGCCTAATCCATAAACGATAGTGGTAATTCGATAAGAGACATCATGGTATGCACTATATCCAATAGGGTGCCGTGATGATGTTCGGACACACCATCACACTATGGTGTTCCAGGTGGTATTAGTCGTCAAACAATTTCCACAATGTCTTAATTGTGTGCCAAACTCGTAACTCAGATATTCATCTCTATGATCATATCATAGACATTTATCCTCTTGTCACGATGATCTTCAACTTCACTCTGAAATTACTTGAACCTTTCAATAATTCAGACCTGTGTTTCATCAAGTAAATATACTTAGCATATACTCAAATCATCTCTGAAGTAAGAACATAACGATATCCACTGCGTGCCTCAGCACTCATTGGACTGCACACATCAAAATGTATTACTTCCAACAAGTTGCTCTCTCGTTCCATCTCACTGAAAACGAGGCCTTTCAGTCATCTTGCCCATGTGGTATGATTTGCATGTCTCAAGTGATTCAAAATCAAGTGAGTCCAAATGATCCATCTGTATGGAGTTTCTTCATGCATATATACCAATAGACATGGTTCGCATGTCTCAATCTTTTCAAAAATGAGTGAGTCCAAAGATCCATCAACATGGAGCTTCTTCATGCGTTTTATACCAATATGACTCAAATAGCAGTACCACAAGTATGTGGTGCTATCATTACTATCTTATATCTTTTGGCATGAACATGTGTATCACTACGATCGAGATTCAATAAACCATTCATTTTAGGTGCAAGACCATTGAAGGTATTACTCAAATAAACAGAGTAACCATTATTCTCCTTAAATGAATAACCGTATTGCGATAAACATAATCCAATCATGTCTATGCTCAACGCAAACACCAAATAACAATTATTTAGGTTTAGCACCAATCCCGATGGTAGAGGGAGCGTACGATGTTTGATCACATCAACCTTGGAAACACTTCCAACACATATCGTCATCTCACCTTTGGCTAGTCTCCGTCTATTCCGTAGCCTTTTATTTCGAGTTACTAACACTTAGCAACTTAACCGGTATCTAATACCCTGGTGCTACTAGGAGTACTAGTAAAGTACACATTAATATAATGTATATCCAATATACTTCTGTCGACCTTGCCAGCCTTCTCATCTACGAAGTATCTAGGGTAGTTCTGCTTCAGTGACCGTTCCCCTCATTTTAGAAGCACTTAGTCTCAGGTTTGGGTTCAACCTTGGGTTTCTTCACTAGAGCAGCAAGTGATTTGCCGTTTCATGAAGTATCCCTTCTTTCCCTTGCCCTGCTTGAAACTAGTGGTTTTACTAACCATCAACAATTGATGCTCCTACTTGATTTCTACTTTCGCGGTGTCAAACATCGCAAATTGCTCAAGGATCATCATATCTATCCCTGATATGTTATAGTTCATCACGAAGCTCTAGTAGCTTGGTGGCAGTGACTTTGGAGAACCATCACTATCTCATCTGGAAGACAACTCCCACTCGATTCAAGCGATTGTAGTACTCAGACAATCTGAGCACATGCTCAACGATTGAGCTTTTCTCCCTTAGTTTGTAGGCTTAAGAAACTTGTCGGAGGTCTCACACCCCTTGACGTGGGCACGAGCCTGAAATCCCAATTTCAGCCCTTGAAACATCTCATATGTTCCGCGACGTTTCAAAAACCGTCTTTGGTGCCTCAATTCTATACCGTTTAACTTTACGCACTGAACTATCACGTAGTCATCAAAACGTGTTTGTGAGATGTTCGCAACATCCACAAACGATGCTCGAGGTTCAGCACACCGAGCGGTGCATTAAGGACATAAGCCTTCTGTGCAGTAATGAGGACAATCCTCAGTTTACGGACCCAGTCCGCATAATTGCTACTATCAACTTTCAACTAAATTTTCTCTAGGAACATATCTTAAACAGTAGAACTAAAGCGTAAGCTACGACATAATTTGCAAAGACCTTTTGACTATGTTCATGATAATTAAGTTCATCTAATTATTTAATGAACTCCCACTCAGATAGACATCCCTCTAGTCATCTAAGTGATACATGATCCGAGTCAACTAGGCCGTGTCCGATCATCACGTGAGACGGACTAGTCATCATCGGTGAACATCTTCATGTTGATCGTATCTGCTATACGACTCATGTTCGACCTTTCGGTCTCTTGTGTTCCGAGGCCATGTCTGTACATGCTAGGCTCGTCAAGTCAACCTAAGTGTTTCGCATGTGTAAATCTGGCTTACACCCGTTGTATGCGAACGTTAGAATCTATCACACCCGATCATCACGTGGTGCTTCGAAACAACGATCCTTCGCAACGGTGCACAGTTAGGGGGAACACTTTCTTGAAATTATTGCGAGGGATCATCTTATTTATGCTACCGTCGTTCTAAGCAAATAAGATGTAAACATGACAAACATCACATGCAAATCATAAAGTGACATGATATGGCCAATATCATCTTGCGCCTTTTGATCTCCATCTTCGAGGCACGTCATGATCACCTTCGTCACCGGCATGACACCATGATCTCCATCATCATGATCTCCATCATCGTGTCTTCATGAAGTTGTCTCGCCAACTATTACTTCTACTACTATGGCTAACGGTTAGCAATAAAGTAAAGTAATTACATGGTGTTTTTCATTGACACGCATGTCATACAATAAATTAAGACAACTCCTATGGCTCCTGCCGGTTGTCATACTCATCGACATGCAAGTCGTGATTCCTATTACAAGAACATGATCAATCTCATACATCACATATATATAATTCATCACATCCTTTTGGCCATATCACATCACATAGCATACCCTGCAAAAACAAGTTAGACGTCCTCTAATTGTTGTTGCATGTTTTACGTGGCTGCTATGGGTTTCTAGCAAGAACGTTTCTTACCTACGCAAAAGCCACAACGGTGATATGCCAATTGCTATTTACCCTTCATAAGGACCCTCTTCATCGAATCTGATCCGACTAAAGTGGGAGAGACAGACACCCGCTAGCCACCTTATGCATGAAGTGCATGTCAGTCGGTGGAACCTGCCTCACGTAAGAGTACGTGTAAGGTCGGTCCTGCCGCTTCATCCCACAATGCCGCCGAATCAAGATAAGACTAGTAACGGCAAGCAAATTGACCAAATCATCACGCACAACTACTTTGTGTTCTACTCGTGCATAGAATCTACGCATAAACCTAGCTCATGATGCCACTGTTGAAGAACGTAGTAATAATTCAAAATTTTCCTACGTGTCACCAAGATCAATCTAGGAGATGCTAGCAACGAGAGAGAGGGAGTGCATCTTCATACCCTGAAGATCGCTAAGCAGAAGCGTTACAAGAACGCGGTTGATGGAGTCATACTCGAGGCGATTCAAATCGCGGAAGATCCGATCTAGCGCCGAACGGACGGCGCCTCCGTGTTCAACACACGTACAGCCCGGGGACGTCTCCTACTTCTTGATCCAGCAAGGAGAGAGGAGAAGTTGAGGGAGAACTCTAGCAGCACGACGGTATGGTGGCAATGGAGCTCGTGGTTCTCCGGCAGGGCTTCGCCAAGCACTACAGAGGAGGAGGAGATGTATGAGGAGGGAGGGGCTGCGCCAAGGAAGGGGTGTGGCTGCCCTCCCACCCCCTAACTATATATAGGGGGAAGGGGAGAGGGGGACGGCCCCTCTAGATGGATATAGAGGAGGAGGCGGCGGACAGGGGAAACCCTAGATGAGTTTGGGCGCCCCCACCCCCTAGGAAACTTGCCCCCCAAGCCGGGAGGGGCGGCTGCCCTAGGGGTGGCGCCCACACCTCT
This sequence comes from Triticum aestivum, assembly GCF_018294505.1. Lineage (NCBI taxonomy): Eukaryota > Viridiplantae > Streptophyta > Magnoliopsida > Poales > Poaceae > Triticum > Triticum aestivum. The sequence continues at coordinate 76,087,654 of NC_057802.1, forward strand.
CCTGGTTATGTGAGAGGGGTTGGGAGGGGCGCACAGCCCCTTAGTGGGCTGGTTTGCCCCTTCCCCTTGGCCCATAAGGCCCCCCAACGCTTGCCGGGGCCTCCGAAACCCCTTTCGGACATGCTGGCCATAGCCTGGTACCCCCGGAACAATTCCGGACTCCAATACCCTTGGTCCAATATACTGATCTTCACCTCCGGACCATTCCGGAGCTCCTCGTCATGTCCGGGATCTCATCCGGGACTCCGAACAACCTTCGGTAACCACATACTATTTCCCATAACAACTCTAGCGTCACCGAACCTTAAGTGTGTAGACCCTACGGGTTCGGGAACCATGCAGACATGACCGAGACACCTCTCCGGCCAATAACCAATAGCGGGATCTGGATACCCATATTGGCTCCCACATGTTCCACGATGATCTCATCGGATGAACCACGATGTCGAGGATTGAGTCAATCCCGTATACAATTCCCTTTGTCTACCGGTATGTTACTTGCCCGAGATTCGATCGTCGGTATCCCTATACCTTGTCCAATCTCGTTACCGGCAAGTCTCTTTACTCGTTCCGTAACGCATGATCCCGCGACTAACTCCATAGTCACATTGAGCTCATTAGGATGATGCATTACCGAGTGGGCCCAGAGATACCTCTCTGTCATACGGAGTGACAAATCCCAGTCTCGATTCGTGCCAACCCAACAGACACTTTCGAAGATACCTGTAGTGCACCTTTATAGCTACCCAGTTACGTTGTGACGTTTGGTACACCCAAAGCATTCCTACGGTATCCGGGAGTTGCACAATCTCATGGTCTAAGGAAACGATACTTTGACATTAGAAAAGCTCTAGCAAAACGAACTACACGATCTTGTGCTATGCTTAGGATTGGGTCTTGTCCATCACATCATTCTCCTAATGATGTGATCCCGTTATCAATGACATCCAATGTCCATGGTCAGGAAACCATAACCATCTATTGATCAACGAGCTAGTCAACTAGAGGCTCACTAGGGACATGTTGTGGTCTATGTATTCACACATGTATTACGGTTTCCAGTTAATACAATTATAGCATGAACAATAGACAATTATCATGAACAAGGAAACACAATAATAACCATTTTATTATTGCCTCTAGGGCATATTTCCAACAGTCTCCCACTTGCACTAGAGTCAATAATCTAGTTCACATTACTATGTGATTGCAATGAATCCAACAGGGTTTGTTCATATCTCGCTTGTGAGAGAGGTTATTAGTCAACGGGTCTGAACCTTTCAGATCCGTGTGTTCTTTACAAATCTCTATGTCATCTTGTAGATGCAGCTACCATGCGCTACTTGGAGCTATTCCAAATAACTGCTCTACTATACGAATCCGGTTTACTACTCAGAGTCATCCGGATTAGTGTCAAAGTTTGCATCGACGTAACCCTTTACGACGAACTCTTTTACCACCTCCATGATCGAGAAAATTCCTTAGTCCACTAGTTACTAAGGATAAGTTTTACCGTTGTCATGTGATCCATTCCTGGATCACTCTTGTACCCCTTGATTGACTCATGGCAAGGCACACTTCAGGTGCGGTACACAGCATAGCATACTGTAGAGCCTACGTCTAAAGCATAGGGGACGACCTTCGTCCTTTCTCTCTCTTTTGCCGTGGTCAGATCTTGAGTCTTAGTCAACACTCACACCTTGTAACACAGCCAAGAACTCCTTCTTTGCTGATCTATTTTGAACTCCTTCAAAATCTTGTCACGGTATGTATTCATTTGAAAGTACTATTAAGCGTTTTTGATCTATCGTTATAGATCTTGATGCTCAATGTTCAAGTAGCTTAATGCAGGTTTTCCATTTCAAATAACCCTGTATGCTTTCCAAAAATTCTACATCATTTCTGATCAACAATATGTTAACAACATATACTCATCAAAAATTCTATAGTGCTCCCACTCACTTCTTTGGAAATACAAGTTTCTCATAAACTTTGTATAAACCCAAAATCTTTGATCATCTCATCAAAGCGTATATTCCAACTCCGAGATGCTTACTCCAGTCCTTAGAAGGATTGCTGGAGCTTTGCATACTTGTTAGCATCTTTCAGGATTGACAAAACCTTCTGGTTGTATCACATACAACCTTTCCTCAAGAAAATCGTCGAGGAAACAATGTTTTGACATCCTATCTGCAAGATTTCATAAATAACGCAGTAACTGCTAATATAATTCCAACAGACTCTTAGCATCGCTACGAGTGAGAAAGTCTCATCGTAGTCAACTCCTTGAACTTGTCGGAAAACATCTTAACGACAAGTCAAGATTTCTTAATGGTGACACTTACCATCATTGTCCGTCTTCCTTTTAAAATCCATCTGTACCCAACAGCCTTACGACCATCAAGTAGTTCTTCCAAAGTTTATACTTTGTTTTCATACATGGATCCTCTCGGATTTTATGGCCTCGAGCCATTCGTCGGTATCCGGGCCCACCATCGCTTCTCCATAATTCGTAGGTTCATTGTTGTCTAGCAACATGACTTCCAAGACATGATTACTGTACCATTATGACGTAGTACGCATCCTTGTCAACCTATGAGGTTTGGTAGTGACTTGATCCGAAGTTTCATGATCACTATCATCAACTTCCACTTCAATTGGTGTAGGCTCCACAGGAACAAATTCCTGTGCCCTGCTGCACACTAGTTGAAGTGATGGTTCAATAACCTCATCAAGTCTCCACCATCCTCCCACTCAATTCTTTCGAGAGAAACTTTTCCTCGAGAAAGTACCTGTTTCTAGAAACAATCACCTTGCTTCCGGATCTGAAATAGGAGGTATACCCAACTGATCCAAGACAATATACTTTATTTTGGATATAAGAAAACATAACCCATTATGTTGTCTTCCTTGTCCAACATCAACCTTTTATCCTGTCATATTTTAATGAGTGCTCACAATTACAAAAGATGTCCAAGATAGTATATTTATATGTGAAATCCCTCTTCCTTCAATATTCTTTCATGAATTGTTCAAGTGACCAATTCTACGTTTGCTAACTTTCAATGAGTTTACTACCTATACTTATTATGTGTGAAGTCATTACTGCCCATGTTGTAAGCATATGAAACATATATAAATTCAGATTTACGACATTCAATTCATTCAACCTTTTACTCATAGGATATACGTGAAGCACGTGAGTTATTAACAAACTACTCCAAAAAGATACGAGTGAAGAACACTGAGTAGTCAAATGATTAACTAGCCATGGGAGGATTCTTTTTCATTCAATATTTAAGATCCAATGAATTTATTCAAACAGCAAGTAAAATTGAAAATACGCTCCAAGCAAAACACATATCATGTGACGAATAAAAATATAGCTCCGAGTAAGGTATACCGATAGTTTTGAAGACGAAAGAGGGGATGCCTTCCGGGGCATCCCCAAGCTTAGGCACTTGAGTCTTCCTTGAATATTACCTTGGGGTGCCTTGGGCATCCCCAAGCTTAGGGTCTTTCCACTCCTTATTCTCCTCATATCGATATCTCACCCAAAGCTTGAAAACTTCAATCACACAAAACTTAACAAAACTTCGTGAGATAGGTTAGTATGATAAAGAGTAAACGATTCACTTTGGTACTGTCAAGGACAAGTTTCATAATTGTTCTCACACAATTCCTACTGTACCATATCATTTCTGCAATTTATATTGAGAAATATAAGTCATAGAAACTAGAAAACAAGCAAACTATGCAATGAAAACAGAATCTGTCAGAAACAGAACAGTCTGTAATGATCTGAACATAAACCATACTTATGCTACTCCAAAAATTATGAAATAAATTGGTGGACGTGAGGAATTTGTCTATTAATCTTCTTCAAAAAGAATCAACTCAAAAGCACTCTTCTGTAAAAAATTACAGCTAATCTCGTCAGAGCAAAGTTTCTGTTTTTTACAGCAAGATCACATTAAGTTTCACCCAAGTCTTCCCAAAGGTCTTACTTGGCACTTTATTGAAACAAAAGCTATAAAACATGATTACTACAGTAGATTAATCATGTAGACACACAAAAACAGTAAGGGTAAATATTGGGTTGTCTCCCAACAAGCGCTTTTCTTTAATGCCTTTTAGCTAGGCATGATGATTTCAATGATGCTCACATAAAAGATAAGAATTGAAACATAAAGAGAGCATCATGAAGAATATGACTAGCACAATTGATTCTAACCAACTTCCTATGACTAGGGATTTTGTGAGCACACAACTTATGGGAACAAGAATCAACTAGCATAGGAAGGCAAAACAAGTATAACTTCAAAACTTTAAGCACATAGAGAGGAAACTTGATATTATTGCAACTCCTACAAGCATGTATTCCTCCCTCATAATAATTTTCAGTAGCATCATGGATAGGAACTTTGTTCTCATACTCAATTGGAACCTCTTCCGAAATAGTGGAATCATTATTAGCTAAAGTTGACACTCTTCCAAATCCACTTTCATAAATATCACACTAAGATTCAACACCCTCCAAAATAGTGGGATCACTAATTCCTAAAGTTGACACTCTTCCAAACCCACTTTAAATTATAGTATTATTCATACTCCAAAAGATATAAGTGAAGTTCATGGAGCATTCTACAATTAATATAGATTAACCAATATCCAAGCTCAAAATATGTAAGTGAAGCACACGAAGCATTCTATAAAACCATACTCGAAAGATTTAAGTGAAGCACAAAGACCAATTCTATAAGATCATACTTAAAAGATATAAGTGAAGCACATAAAGTATTCTATAAATCAATTAAGGGCTATCTCATGCTAGCATGGTTCTTAAAGGAAAAACAAAAACACAAAGGACACAAATCATGTGAACAAAACAAAAACCGAGGTATACCGATAATTGTTGAAGAAGAAAGATGGGATGCCAACCGGGGCATCCCCAAGCTTAGATGCTTGAGTATCCTTTGAAATATTTACTTGGGGTGCCTTGGGAATCCCCAAGATTGAACTCTTGCGTCTCTTTATTCTTCTCATATTGATAGTTCCTCGATCTTCAAACACTTCATCCACACAAAACTTTAACAAAAACTTTGTGAGATCCGTTAGTGTATTAAAGCAAATCACTACCTTTAGGTACTGTAATGAACTCATTATTTATTTATATTGGTGTTAAACCTACTGTATTCAAACTTCTCTATGGTTCATACCCCCCGATACTAGCCATAGATTCATCGAAATAAGCAAACAACACACGCAAAACAGAATCTGTTAAAAACAGAACAGTCTGTAGTAATCTGAAAGTTTGGTAAACTTCTGTAACTCCTAAAATTATGAAATAAATTTGAAAATTTGAACAATTTGTACATAAGTAATGTGCAAAATTTTTTAGACCCATTTGACCTTCCAGTAAAAAAATGTAAATTCATGCACTACAGCCAAAGTTTCTGTTTTTGTTCTGCACATAGTAAACAAGCAATCTAATCATCCTAAAACCAAAGCTTGGCACATTATTTTTATAATACAATGGATATATACAAGGGGATAATTATTTAGAGAGAAATTTCCATGAAAATTTCTACATTGTTTCCGTGAGCATGAGCACAAGTGCTCAAGGTCGACCCTCACTTCTTCAATGCATAACTTTCCAATCACTTCTCTTTTTGAAAAACTTTTTAGGCATGAGAGGCAAGTATTTTTTTTGGTATTTTCATTCTTTAATTTTTTTTGTATGTTTCACCCACAACTAAACAGAAACAAAAAGGAAAAATGAAATCTATTTAGTGAAGAAAGCAAACAAGCACACACGAGAAAATCAACCCCACGCTATTGCTCCCCGGCAACGACGCCAGAAAAGAGCTTGATAATCCCCAAGTGCAGGGAATCATCGTAGCAATTCCCAAAGGTAGAAGTGATAAGTATGGAGTGTCGAACCCACAAGGAGCTAAAGGTAAGATCAATATTCTCTCAAGTCCTATCTGCCACTGATACGACTCTACGTACACCGAACGTTTGCTTCCAACTAGAAACGAGAAATAAAACTACGATGTGGGTATGAAGAGGATAACTTTGCATGATATCGGAGAGATTAAAACATAAAATTAGGTGCTGTTATCATAAAGTTAGAATATATTACTAAATATTATAAATAGCGAGTGTGGAATAATGATGGATCGGTGTGCGGAATTGTCCTAGGCAATTGTTAACAAGACCGATAGTCGTCATTGCAATTTCATATGAGGGAGAGGCATAAGCTAACATACTTTCTCTTCTTGGATCATATGCACTTATGATTGGAACTCTAGCAAGCATCCGCAACTAAAGATCATTAAGGTAAAACCCAACCATAGCATTAAAGCATCAAGTCCTCTTTATTCCCATACGCAACAACCCCCTTACTCGGGTTTGTGTTTCAGTCACTCACCAACCCACTATAAGTGAATCATGAACGTATTGCAACACCCTACAGCGGGAATCCCTCACGCTTGCATGACACGGAGGGCACAATAGGACAGCACCAAAATAAAACATACAACTCGTACCAATCTAGATCATCAAGCAACCCAAAGACAAAGGATATCTACTCAAAACATCATAAGATGGCAACACATCATTGGATCATAATATGTGGCATAAAGCACCATGTTCAAGTAGGGATTACAGCGGGGTGCGGGAGAGTGGACCGCGTAAAATAGATGAGGATGGTGATGTTGATGAAGACAATCATCGCGGCGATGATTCCCCTCTCGATGGCACTCCGGTGCCACCAAGAGAGAGGAGGAGAGGTTCTCCCCCTTGTGCTTGCTGCTCCATGGCCTCCCCCCTCTGGTCCTTGGCCTTCATGGTGATGATGGCCCCTCCGGGATACTCCTCCATGGCCTCCGGTGATGGTGGCCCCCTCCGGCAGGGTGCCGGAGAGGGCCTAGATTGATTTCTCGTGGCTACAGAGGCTTGCGGCGGCGGAACTTCTGATCTAGGTTAATTTTCCGAGGTTTCTGTATTTATAGGAATTTTTGGCGTCGGTCTCATGTCAAGGAGGTGCCCGAGGCATCCACGAGGCAGGCCCACGCGCCTGGGGGGGGGGGGGGGGGTGGGCGCCCCCCATCCTCGTGGGCGCCCCGGGACTCTCATGGCCCAACTCTTTTACTCCGAGGTCTTCTTTTGGTCCATAAAAATCGTAAAAAATTGGCATGTCAATTGGACTCCGTTTGATATTCCTTTTCTGTAAAACTCAAAAACAAGGAAAAAACAGGAACTGGCACTGGGCTCTAGGTTAATAGGTTAGTCCCAAAAATCATATAAAATAGCATATAAAACATCTAAGATGGATAATATAATAGCATGAATACTTCATAAATTATAGATATGTTGGAGACGTATCAAGGAGCAGAAGGAAATGACAAGCGGTTTTCAGTAAGGTATTCTATGCAAGCACTGAAATTATCGATAACAGATAGTTTTATGATAAGGTAATTCATAACGGGTAACAAGTAAAAAAAGTAAACAAGGTACAGCAAGGTGGCCCAATTCTTTTTGTAGCAAAGGACAAGCCTGGACAAACTCTTATATAAAGGAAAGCGCTCCCGAGGACACGGGAATTATCGCCAAGCTAGTTTTCATCATGCTCATATGATTCGCGTTCGTTACTTTGATAATTTGATATGTGGGTGGACCGGTGCTTGGGTACTGCCCTTCCTTGGACAAGCATCCCACTTATGATTAACCCCTCTCGCAAGCATCCGCAACTACGAAAGAAGAATTAAGGTAAACCTAACCATATCATGAAACATGTGGATCCAAATCAGCCCCTTACGAAGCAACACATAAACTAGGGTTTAAGCTTCTGTCACTCTAGCAACCCATCATCTACTTATTACTTACCAATGCCTTCACCTAGGCCCAAACAATGGTGAAGTGTCATGTAGTCAACGTTCACATAACACCACTAGAGGAAAGACAACATACATCTCATCAAAATATCGAAGGAATACCAAATTCACATGACTACTTATAACAAGACTTCTCGCATGTCCTCAGGAACAAACGTAACTACTCACAAATCATATTCATGTTCATAATCAGAGGGGTATTAATATGCATAAAGGAGCTGAACATATGATCTTCCACCGAATAAACCAACTAGCATCAACTACAAGGAGTAATCAACACTACTAGCAACCCACAGGTACCAATCTGAGGTTTTGAGACAAAGATCGGATACAAGAGATGAACTAGGGTTTGAGAGGAGATGGTGCTGGTGAAGATGTTGATGGAGATTGACCCCCTCCCGATGAGAGGATCGATGGTGACGATTTCCCCCTCCTGGAGGGATGTTTCCCCAGCAGAACAGCTCTGCCGGAGCCCTAGATTGATTGCGCCAAGGTTCCGCCTCGAGATGGCGGCGCTTCGTCCCGAAAGCTTCCTGCTTATTTTTTCAGGGCAAAGACACCTTATACCAGAAGATGGGCATCGAGGGGCTTCCAGGTGGCCCACGAGGCAGGGGGCGCGCCCAGGGGGTAGGGCGCGCCCTCCACCCTCGTGGACAGTGGGTGGCCCCCCTATGGTGCTTTCTTCGCCCAATATTCACTACTGCAGGATGTTGCTAACGCGACACTATGATCAGAGACCCTTTCACGAAACTGTGTGCGATGAATTAATCACAAACGGGGATGTAAAAAAATCGTCAAAAAGGTGCCAAACTTTGCAATGGAGGATGCATCAAACACGGTTCAGATTTTTGTTGCGTATGCGATCCAGGGCATACAGTTCAGTCCAATGAACCATTTGCGATGAGGCGGAACAAAAGAAACGGGCAGCCTGATGAAGGCGTGTGCGATGTACAACATACGGTTCACTCGGATGGACTGTTTGTGATTAGGCAACACAAAAGAAACGGTCAGCCAGATCAAGGTGTGTGCGATGTACATCATACAGTTCACTCGGATGAATTGTTTGTGATTAGGCAACACAAAAGAAATGGTCAGCCAGATCAAGGTGTGTGCAATGTACGACATGCGGCTCACCCGGATGAACTGTTTGCGTTGAGACAAGAGAACAGAAATGGTTCAATATAACAAATACCATAAATATTGCAAGGTTCAAGTTCAAAGATTACAACGCCCAAATTCAAACATTGCAAGCTGCGTCATTTCTGAAAAGGGATCAGTCGCTGACAAGTCATGTATGGGTTTGACACAATAACTTCCAATTGCTTTGCCATATGCTCTTCCAGTATGAAGTTTGGAATTTTTGGAGGCACTTCCATTCCGCAGTACCAGCCGCCTTTGATAATCATACCATTGATCTTTCCTAATTAAATGCATGTTTAACCTCAGTACCCTCAGCACCTTTGCTCTGGCAAGAAAGAACATGGCGAGTGTAATCTCCGGTGGGGTCCCTCGGTAGGAGTTTAAAGTATGAGAGATGCAGATCCAGGCATTCGATGTGATTGTCGTTATCAACATCTTCCACCAGGCCTAATATGCACTGCAAAAGAAGAGAACGTGTTAGTGTCTACATGCAGTTTTGAACACTGCTACACGCCCATTTGGTTTGCAAGATTTGTAAAATGCACCAATGTGCCATCTTCGATCTGTCATGATTATCATGGGCATTAATTTGATTACAATCTAGAAACATGTAGCCTTCTTCATAAGAGGTTGGATTGGATGAAAAATTCCCTAAGAAAAATAGTACTGATGAATCCAAAGGAGAAATGCTTATGGACGATTGTAACCATATGAATCAAGCAACCAATATGGGGCGGGGGTGTATGTCCTAAAATCCTCCAAAATTCCTTCAGAAATCATAGTACATATCATTGTAAACTTGGGAAAAGGTGCAAAAAATTGAACTCCCTTATGGTTAACATTTAACAGGAAAGGAACATCACCTCGATATAGAGCTTCTTTAGGCAGGGAAAGCATCTCAGGCAACTGAAAACTTGGTCCAGGTTGGGGACGACAGATTCTAGTGCCAAGACCTTCACTGTGCCCAGAGTCTGGGTGAAGCTTCGCTGGATGACAGATGAACATACATATTCAAAACTATAAATAACATTGATATCAAGAAGGAGAGGTATATAAGGCGATTGCTGTACCTGAAAGTTGTAGTATTTGACAGACGAGTAGCCCACCACTTTCAATTTCGGCGCAGAAATGACATTGGTTCTTGTTGGACCTTGTTGATCAACTACAAGTAATCTCTCAAGTGAAGGTGTGTCCTGGATGACCATATTGTGGTCCACCTTTTGTGATCTCTCGTTACAGCACCAGCAACACACATAAATAGTGCGGAGAGTCCTGGAGGTGATGTGCAAGGTACTCGACCAATTCATCGCCTGAAGACAAAGGAACTCGAGTGCCGTACAGCCGCGGAGCAGGCGCGCCATGTCATCCTTTGGGATGCGAACGACAACGAGCTCGAGGTGCTTCAATCGTGGTAGAAAAAGAGCGGGCGCGTCATTAAGGGAGGGGGGGGGGAATGACAGTTCATGAACTTGGCGAGGCGCAGCGTGGGCGCGAAGCGGAGCGCGGACATTGGCAACAAGCTCATATGCCCATCATTATAACTTAGCTTCTCGAGCTGATCTATGGCGCGGGATCGGAACCATTCGTCAAGCTTGGCTCGCTCCCTGCCATTTGAACGGAACTTGCCCGCGATAAGGCCTTTGATTGGGCCATGGTGACTGCCGAGGATCTGGGAGAACGCATCCAAGCTTTGGCGATAGCCATGGCAGAGCTTGCGGGCATGGAGGAGGTCGACAGGGGTGCGGAGCCATAGGGTGCGCCACCGTCGGGAAACGGCGTCTGTCCTCTGATTTCTGATTGGGAGGAGGGATATGATGACTATCAACATATCATCGGGGAGGTTGTTGATGAAGTCTAGGCCTGCTGGAGTCGCTTGTGGTTCTTTCTCGACCCTCCTCCGCTTGTTGGCAGCCTCGTTCTCCACCTCGTCGGCGGGGGTGGGAACCTCTGTCTCCATATTCACGCCATGCTCCGGTGCTTCAACAGCCCCGGCGTCGCCACTCCCTCCGATGGGGCGCTTCGGCGGCATCCTCGTACACTGACGACTTTGAGGACTCAGAGCAGCGTCGAGGATGCGGGCGAGGAGAGAGGAATTGTGTGTGTGTGGCGAGGATGGGGGGGGGGGTGCGGCCGCTCGGCGGCGCCATTAATATAGACCAGAGGGAGCGAGGCGGGCGGCGTTCCAAGGCTGTCTCGCTTCCCGGTGAGAACAACTGCTTAATCTCTAGTATGAATGAAATCTATGCTAAATTACTGAATTTTAGTTGCAAAAAATAGATAGTGATATTGATTTTAGCTGCATATTTTGACAAATCGCAGTGTCTCTTGGCTTAGCGCCGAAGGCTGGCTTTAATTTTCATACCGTAATCTGAACTGTTTGCGTTGAAGAGATGCACAGATCCTGCGTTGAACAGCTTGTACGCTTCCCGGCGAGCCTGCGCACCGGACTGCACTCGCACGCCTCCCGTTCAGTCAAGCAGTTGTCCACACGGCACCTCCTATAGCCATTAAAACCAAGACACGTGGCGTCACATGAATGGTTAACCGAACGCACACAGTTTGAATTATACAAACATTTGAGATATTAAAGTGGCAACTATTTTTTTTCAAAATGCCTTTGTTGGCTGTCATTATTCGAGTGCGCCTTCTCTCAAAATGGACACGAAAAATACCACAGCATGTCGGGTGCCCTTCCATGATAGCATGCCAAGTTTCATGAATTTCAGACGAGTTTTGGATTTACTAGAATTTAAAAACCAGGTATCTCAATGTTTTGCCGGCAATCAACGGTGCCCCGGTGTTTGAAATTAATTCCCATTTCTTGCATGGGACCTAAGCATGCACCCAAGGACACTGATTTGATTTTTCAACGAATTTATATGCACTGGAGCATGCGCATGGAGTTCAAATTTGAATTATGCACATAAATGCATTGAAAACTCAGTTAATGCATAAAAATGTCCAAACGAACCCCGAAAAATCACAATAAATCACACAACACTCCTGTTGTTCTATGTTGACACGAGAAAAAAACTTGAAAGCAATAAGAGGCAATGGATATCGTTTCGTCCCCAAAGGTGGGACGTTCCCTATCGAAAACCATCTTGCTTGTTGTGAGAAGCTCCGGTTTGTGAGAAGCATATACCCAAACCTGCCCCAAATGGGACAAAATTTGTACCACGGCATGTTGATGCCGCTCCATGATAGCATGCCAAGTTTCATGAATTTCAGACGAGTTTTGAATTTACTAGAATTTAAAAACCAGGCATCTCAATGTTTTGCCGACAAGCAACAGTGCCATGGTGTTTGAAATTCATTCCCATTTCTTGCATGGGACCTAAGCATGCACCCAAGGACACATATTTGATTTTTCAACCAATTTATATGCACTGGAGCATGCACATGTAGTTCAAATTTGAATTATGCACATAAATGCATTGAAAACTTAGTTAATGCATAACAATGTCCAAACGAACCCCGAAAAATCACAAAAATTCACACAACACTCCTGTTGTTCTATGTTGACACGAGAAAAAAACTTGAAAGCAATAAGAGGCAATGGATATCATTTCGTCCCCAAAGGTGGGACATTCCCTACCGAAAAACATCATGCCTGTTGTGAGAAGCTCCGGTTTGTGAGAAGCAAATACCCAGACCTGCCCCAAATGGGACAAAGTTTGTACCACGACATGTTGATACCGCTCCATGATAGCATGCCAAGTTTCATGAATTTTAGACGAGTTTTGGATTTATTAGAATTAAAAAACCAGGCATCTCAATGATTTGCCAGCAATCAATGGTGCCATGATGTTTGAAATTCATTCCCATTTCTTGCATGGGACCTAAGCATGCACCCAAGGACAAAGATTTGATTTTTCAACGAATTTATATGCACTGGAGCATGCGCATGTAGTTCAAATTTGAATTATGCACATAAAATGCATTGAAAACTCAGTTAATGCATAAAAATGTCCAAACGAACCCCGAAAAAATCACAAAAATTCACACAACACTCCTGTTGGTCTATGTTGACACGAGAAAATAACTTGAAAGCAATAAGAGGCAATGGATATCGTTTTGTCCCCAAAGGTGGGACGTTCCCTACCGAAAACTATCATGCTTATTGTGAGAAGCTCCGGTTTGTGAGAAGCATATACCCAAACCTGCCCCGAATGGGACAAAATTTGTACCACGGCATGTTGATGCCGCTCCATGATAGCATGCCAAGTTTCATGAATTTCAGACGAGTTTTGGATTTACTAGAATTTAAAAACCAGGCATCTCAATGTTTTGCCGGCAATCAACGATGCCATGGTGTTTGAAATTCATTCCCATTTCTTGTATGGGACCTAACATGCACCCAAGGACAAAGATTTGATTTTTCAACGAATTTATATGCACTGGAGCATGCACATGTAGTTCAAATTTGAATTATGCACATAAAATGCATTGAAAACTCAGTTAATGCATAAAAATGTCCAAACGAACCCCGAAAAATCACAAAAATTCACACAACACTCCTGTTGTTCTATGTTGACACGAGAAAAAAACTTGAAAGCAATAAGAGGCAATGGATATCGTTTCATCCCCAAAGATGGGACGTTCCCTACCGAAAACCATCATGCTTGTTGTGAGAAGCATATACCCAAACCCGCCCCGAATGGGACAAAATTTGTACCACGGCATGTTGATGCCGCTCCATGATAGCATGCCAAGTTTCATGAATTTCAGACGAGTTTTGGATATACTAGAATTTAAAAACTAGGCATCTCAATGTTTTGCCGGCAATCAACGGTGCCATGGTGTTTGAAATTCATCCCCATTTCTTGCATGGGACCTAACATGCACCCAAGGACAAAGATTTGATTTTTCAACGAATTTATATGCACTGGAGCATGCGCATGTAGTTCAAATTTGAATTATGCACATAAAATGCATTGAAAACTCAGTTAATGCATAAAAATGTCCAAACGAACCCCGAAAAATCACAAAAATTCACACAACACTCCTGTTGTTCTATGTTGACACGAGAAAAAAAAACTTGAAAGCAATAAGAGGCAATGGATATCGTTTCGTCCCCAAAGGTGGGACGTTCCCTACCGAAAACCATCATGCTTGCTGTGAGAAGCTCCGGTTTGTGAGAAGCATATACCCAAACCTGCCCCAAATGGGATAAAATTTGTACCACGGCATGTTGATGCCACTCCATGATAGCATGCCAAGTTTCATGAATTTCAGACGAGTTTTGGATTTACTAGAATTTTAAAACCAGGCATTTCAATGTTTTGCCGGCAATCAACGGTGCCATGGTGTTTGAAATTCATTCCCATTTCTTGCATGGGACCTAAGCATGCACCCAAGGACAAATATTTGATTTTCCAACGAATTTATATGCACTTGAGCATGCGCATGTAGTTCAAATTTGAATTATGCACATAAAATGCATTGAAAACTCAGATAATGCATAAAACTGTCCAAACGAACCCCGAAAAATTACAAAAGTTCACACAACACTCCTATTGTTTTAAAAATTGAAAGCACTAAGAGGCAATGGATATCGTTTCGTCCCCAAAGGTGGGACGTTCCCTACCGAAAACCATCATGCTTGTTGTGAGAAGCTCCGGTTTGTGAGAAGCATATACCCAAACCTGCCCCAAATGGGACAAAATTTGTACCACGGCATGTTGATGCCGCTCCATGATAGCATGCCAAGTTTCATGAATTTCAGACGAGTTTTGGATTTACTAGAATTTTAAAACCAGGCATCTCAATGTTTTCCCGGCAATCAACGGTGCCATGGTGTTTGAAATTCATTCCCATTTCTTGCATGGGACCTAAGCATGCACCCAAGGACACATATTTAATATTTCAACCAATTTATATGCATTGGAGCATGTGCATGTAGTTCAAATTTTAATTATGCACATAAATGCATTGAAAACTCAGTTAATGCATAAAAATGTCCAAACGAACCCTGAAAAATCACAAAAATTCACACAACACTACTGTTGTTCTTTGTTGACACGAGAAAAAAACTTGAAAGCAATAAGAGGCAACGGATATCGTTTCGTCCCCAAAGGTGGGACGTTCCCTACCGAAAACCATCATGCTTGTTGTGAGAAGCTCCGGTTTGTGAGAAGCATATACCCAAACCTGCCCCAAATGGGACAAAATTTGTACCATGGCATGTTGATGCCGCTCCATGGTAGCATGCCAAGTTTCATGAATTTCAGACGAGTTTTGGATTTACTAGAATTTAAAAACCAGGCATCTCAATGTTTCGCCGACAATTAACGGTGCCATGGTGCTTGAAATTCATTCCCATTTCTTGCATGGGACCTAAGCATGCACCCAAGGACAAAGATTTGTTTTTTAAACGAATTTATATGCACTGGAGCATGTGCATGTAGTTCAAATTTGAATTATGCACATAAATGCATTGAAAACTCAGTTAATGCATATAAATGTCCAACCGAACCCTGAATAATTCCAATTGTTTTATGATCACTGCAGATAAAAGGTCTAGCAATTCAAACACCGTCCATGGCCGCTGTGACCCCATTATGTAATTCAAATCAAGGCCAAAAATCAAGTAGATCCCACATAGTTTATTATAACCAACCGTGTGAGATGCAGCACAAAATATCTTCGGACCATGTCTGATGACACTTTGCGTGCCAGTTTTTTGTCTGAAGCGATTCCAAATTTTTGGCTTCCGCGGAAATATCTACCTCCCCGCCCCCTCCCCCTTACCAAAAGCCACATTTCCCCTCTTTTCGCCTTCCTTTCCAAGTTGAAACCTTCACTCCTTGCTTGCAGCACCGCCTCCTCCTCGCCAGCGACCCTCCTTCACGCTGCTCGTCCTCGCCTATCCAGGCAGGTAATCCACACCCGACCCCCATCCTCCTCCTCCTTCCACATCCCACATGCCCTAACAGCCGGCGCGAGCGCGACACCTTCCACCCAAATCACCAACCCCTCCACCAAATAAGCGCCGGCCTAAGCCATGGTGCACGTAGTATAGCCAGGACCTCAAGGAGCATTTGGCAGCGGAGAAGCAAATCGCGGTCGCACGCGCGGATGAGGTCGCGATGGCTGCTGTTCGTGCCGACCCCCATATCTTGGAGGAGCACCTCGCCATCGAGGCCACCGTTGACACCTCGCGCACTAACGCCGCGACGCGGTTGGCTGCTTTAAACGACAGTTCGTGGCGTTTTCTTGAGGCCACCGTCGGTGCCTTCGACGAAGACTACGAGGTGTTTTCTTAGCGTGCACGTGCTTACCTCATCTCGAAAGCCAGAAGGTTGGTGCCCGGAGTGGCTCAGGCAACTCACCACTACAACGAGGGCACCTGATGTCTACTACAAAACCTTCTTCTTGTAGACGTTGTTGGGCCTCCATGTGCAGAGGTTTGTAGGACAGTAGCAAATTTCCCTCAAGTGGGTGACCTAAGGTTTATCAATCCTTGGAAGGCGTAGGGTGAAGATGGTCTCTCTCAAACAACCCTGCAACCAAATAACAAAGAGTCTCTTGTGTCCGCAACACACCCAATACAATGGTAAATTGTATAGGTGCACTAGTTCGGCGAAGAGATGGTGATACAAGTGCAATATGGATGGTAGATATAGGTTTTTGTAATCTGAAAATATAAAAACAGCAAGGTAACTAATGATAAAAGTGAGGGTAAACAGTATTGCAATACTTCGAAACAAGGCCTAGGGTTCATACTTTCACTAGTTCAAGTTCTCTCAACAATAATAACATAATTAGATCATATAACAATTCCTCAACATGCAACAAAGAGTCACTCCAAAGTCACTAATAGCGGAGAACAAACGAAGAGATTATTGTAGTGTACGAAACCACCTCAAAGTTATCCTTTCTGATCGATCTATTCAAGAGTTCGTACTAGAATAACACCTTAAGATACAAATCAACCAAAACCCTAATGTCACCTAGATACTCCAATGTCACCACAAGTATCTGCGGGTATGATTATACAATATGCATCACACAATCTCAGATTCATCTATTCAAACCAACACAAAGAACTTCAAAGAGTGCCCCAAAGTATCTACCGGAGAGTCAAGACGAAAACGTGTGCCAACCCCTATGCATAGATTACCAAGGTCACGGAACCCGCAAGTTGATCACCAAAACATACATCAAGTGAATCAATGGAATACCCCATTGTCACCATGGGTATCCGACGCAAGACATACATCAAGTGTTCTCAAATCCTTAAAGACTCAATCCGATAAGATAACTTCAAAGGGAAAACTCAATCCATTACAAGAGAGTAGAGGGGGAGAAACATCATAAGATCCAACTATAATAGCAAAGCTCGTGATACATCAAGA
This sequence comes from Triticum aestivum, assembly GCF_018294505.1. Taxonomy (NCBI): domain Eukaryota; kingdom Viridiplantae; phylum Streptophyta; class Magnoliopsida; order Poales; family Poaceae; genus Triticum; species Triticum aestivum. The sequence continues at coordinate 76,105,052 of NC_057802.1, forward strand.
TTGTGCCGAATCAAGAACACGAGAGAGAGAGAGAGAGAGAGATCAAACACATAGCTACTTGTACATACCGTGAACTACTCCTGCCTCGTCATGGAGAGCACCGGGATGATGAAGATGGCCACCGGTGAGGGATTCCCCCTCCGGCAGGGTGCCGGAACAGGGTCCCGATTGGTTTTTCGTGGCTACAGAGGCTTGCGGCGGCGGAACTCCCGATCTAGGTTATGTTCTAGAAGTCTGGGTATATATAAGAGGTGTTGGCGTCGGGAACTAGTGAGGAGGGTCTCCGAGGAGGCCATGAGGTAGGGGGGCGCGCCCCCACCCATCTCCGATACTCCGTGGGCTCTTCTGTCCCATCTCCGATACTCCGTGGGCTTCTTCTGGTCCAAAAATAATCTCCGTCAATTTTCAGGTCAATTGGACTCCGTTTGGTTTTCCTTTTCTGCGATACTCAATAACAAGGAAAAAACAGAAACTGGCACTGGGCTCTAGGTTAATAGGTTAGCCCCACAAATAATATAAAAGATCATAATAAAGCCCATTAAACATCCAAAACAGATAATATAATAGCATGGAACAATAAAAAATTATAGATACGTTGGAGACGTATCAAGCATCCCCAAGCTTAATTCCTGCTCGTCCTCGAGTAGGTAAATGATAAAACAGAATTTTTGATGTGGAATGCTACCTAACATAATTTTTCAATGTAATTCTCTTTATTGAGGCATGAATGTCTAGATCCAAAAGATTCTAGACAAAGTTTTAATATTGACATAAAAATAGTAATACTTCAAGCATGCTAACCAAGCAATTATGTCTTATCAAAATAACATAGCCAAAGAAAGCTCGTCCCTACAAAATCATATAGTTTGTCCATGCTTCATTTTTGTCACACAAAATTCTCCCATCATTCACAACCTCGATGACAAGCCAAGCAATTGTTTCATACTTAGCCTTTTCAAACTCTTTCAACTTTTATGCAATATATGAGCGCAAGCCATGGACATGGCACTATGGGTGGAATAACATATCACTGGTGCGCGTCGGTCCTAAACAAACAGTTTAAAACCCCTTCCCGCGACGGCATCTGGAACCGTCTGCAAGTGAGCATGGGCGATAGGGGGGTCCTTCCCACACGACCCAGAAACCGTCGGGGATATGCCCTCCTGGCACACACGTTCGGCAAAATGAGGTCGTGTGCGACAGGCGAGCGCTCAAATACGGAAATACGTACAATACAGATAAAAAAATTACAATTATACGGAGAAATTGTTTCCGGTCTCAAGTACATCCCACATAGTCTGTCCCCGCTAACCGTTTCTGTTCTTATGCACATCCCACACAGTCGCTCCAAGGAAAACGTTTCCGTTCATAGGTACATCACACACAATTTTTCCCGTTAAATCGTTTGCGTTATTGAATGTAGCACACATGGTCCGTAGAAGAAACTGTGTGGCAAAGGCTGTCCATGACACACAGTTTTTATGTGGTAAATGTTTGCACAAGGTGGCTTAACGCAAACAGTTTTCAAGAGAAAGTCATGTGTGATTGTTCATTGATCCAACACGGTTTATTCCTAGAAACTGTGTGTGTTGCCTGAGGTCATCGCCCACGGTATTTTTTCAACAACCATTTGCAATATCAAAACCCAATTAGCAGGCTAATTCGCCATTAGCAAGCTAATTGCCCTATTATTAATAATCCATTTATTAATCTAATTGACATTCATATTAAGCAAACAATATATTTCATTTCCATATTAAGGAAGCATAATTTCATAATTGAAATACATCAGAGTACGACATGATATAGCTTCAGCACTTAGCTACCCCATTACACAATTGCACCAGCAGCAAGTTCCACATGCAAAATGTAGAACCTTTCGAAATTAGCATCATAGACGGTCTATAGACAGCTGCATCTCATCTGTAAAACTGCTGAAGTGGAAGGCGAATATTGAGCCTTCATTCATGTTGAAGGTCTTTGGAACTTTAGGCCAGTGCCTGTGGATGATTGACCGTCCGTTCTTCGACCTCTTCGGGAACACTTCAATATTGAACCGTGGGTGTTGTATGAAAACCTTCCTCGCCTCCTGACCATAGAGGTGGTTTGAGAGGTAATCATCAGTGAACTGCTTTGGAAAGGTCTGAAAACAAGGATGTGCATAAATATCTTCTCTATATTGGAAATGGGTCAAAGGAATAAAAAAAGGCAAGGTATAATAGTTAGTACCATCTTGTAGTGAACGGATGTCTTCTTCATTGTGCAGACAAAGATCTTTTTGTTTTTTGTCACTTTATCCTAACAATCTTTCTGAGTTTTTTGATTTGATTGATATTCATGGACAACTCATTTCCCCATATGCAAAAAGGGTCGAACAGTGGGTCAAAACCTCTGACAGCAGGACCTACATGTGCAAGACCAAATTGTTAAAAACCAAAATATTAGAATGGTTCCTACAATTGCACAATAATGTGCTATTAGACAATGGACCATGCACGTGCTAACCTCGATTGTAAACCTCAATGCTTCCCATTGTTTCCCTGCAACACATATAAGGTAGTTAGTCATCAGGTTAAGTAAGGGTTCGCATGCTATCAGTAAAATATGTTGATGAAAAATAAGCACATTGCAGATTCATCAGATTAATTAAAGCCACACGGAAAACCCATTTCCCCAAACCAAGCATGATTAAGAACTAGGAAATATATCACTTGTATATGTTTCTCATGTATTAAGTGCAGCCAAATTCAATTTATTCCTCACATGCACAACAATACAAAATTCTACCCACGACAATTGGACATCGCATTGCAGAATTGAACCAAGCAGTTAACTAAACACCACAACAAATGAACCAAACATTAACTGAGCACCACATTGCACAACATAACATTGAACCAAGCAGTTAACTAAACACCACAACAAATGAACCAAACATTAACTGAGCACCACATTGCACAATATAACATACTCCTAATAGAAGATCAGAGAGTTAACCAAACAGTTAACTACAGCCAATTGTAGCAATTGTATTTGTTTCTCATGTATTTACTATAGCCAAATTCAATTTATTCCTCACATGGTATACAATAACAGAATGCACCCACAATTTTGTAAAGATAAATTCGATTTATTTCTCACATGGAAGACAATACAAAATTGCAGCCTGAAGAATTGAACATCACATTTGCAGAATTGAACCAAACAGTTAATTGAAGACGACAACTAATTAACAAAACAGTTAATAAGTGAGCACCACACAGCACGACATAAAGAACATATACACTAGAGCAACAGATTGCATGGTGAAATTAGATAGCACAATTCACTAGATTTTGTGAAGGAAAGGCAGGAGTAGCACACGCAACGGGTAAACTGAGCATGCTTAACCGGCGTAGCTAGCAATTGGCAAGGTGCTCCTCCACGATCTGGGGGTCAGCACGAATGGCAGCCATCGCGACCTCATCCGCGCATGTGGCCGCGATTTGCTTCTCCGCTGCCAAATGCTCCTTGAGGTCCTGGCTATATTGCGTGCACCATGGCTTAGGCCTGCACTTATTTGGTGGAGGGGTCGGTGATTTGGGTGGAATGTGTCACACTCACGCCGGCGGTCGGGGCATGTGGGATGTGGAAGGAGGAGGAGGATGGGGGTCGGGTGTGGATTACCTGCCTGGATAGAGGAGGCCGAGCAGCGTGAAGGAGGGTCGCCGGCGAGGAGGTGGCGGCGCTGCAAGCAAGGAGTGAAGGTTTCAACTTGGAAAGGAAGGCGGAAAGAGGGGAAATGTGGCTTTTGGTAAGGGGGAGGGGGCGGGGAGGTAGATATTTCTGCAGAAACCGAAAATTTGGAATCGCTTCAGCCAAAAAAATGGCGCGCAAAGTGTCATCAGAGTATCAGACACGGTCCCTTATTCAGAACTGTGTACGATATGTGGACATCACAAAATATTCAGATAGCTTAACCCATGTGTGTCACGACCGGTTTTTCAATAAAATATTTATTGAGAGACCAATCCCTTTTACGGACCAGTAGAGAAGAATTCCTTCACACTGGTAGACATTATCTTGGTCACAGAAGAAAATTACCAGGAGTACTGAATATAATATAAGGTTGAGCGGGGACTGCTCAACAATTTATTACATGCACGCCGAATAGACATAACGGCGGATAGGGTGGCATAACTACTAACTCACGATAACAACGGTGGTGGAAATATCACAGCGGAGCGGGTGATATGGCTCCTGCAAACTACAGCTCTTCGAGCGTCGGGGTGAAGCTCGAGGAGGTTTATTGCGGGTGGCGGAAGCGTTTATAATACAAGTGACCAATATCCAGGATCGCACAGGACTGACAGGGATTCCTCTAGGCGTCGGACTCACTATCGAATTCTTCATCCAAGAGATCGCCTTTGTCAACATCTGGCCAAATCAACAAGCCAGGTGAGTACTATGAAAGTACTCGCAAGACAGTTCGGACATAAGATATAACAAATGTAAACATGAAGCATAAGAACAGAATAACAAGTGCGTTCAGGCATAGAGACAATATTGCATGGGGAAATAACAGAGAAGTCGGGCGGTAGTCCTCCCGAAATCCCAAAATAAATACTGGGTGCCAAACGAGGGTCTGAATGACTCCTCGAGAGGAAACTGCAAGAATAATAATGCCGCAGTCGGGCGTCAGGGCGACACCACATAAAGGGCTTATAAAAGGAAATAAAAGATAGTGCATGCCACAGTCGGACGTCTGAGCGACATCACATAAAGGGCTTATATCAAAAGTAAATAATCAATATGCCACAGTCGGACGTCTGAGCGACATCACATAAAGGGCTTCATAACTTAACATCTTATTAGCTCAATAATTTAAATCATATCCAGAGAATAATCAGGCATGAGATAAATAACAGGGTTAGTCCATCCACATGAGTAACGTTCAGCTAAGTCTACTGCTCATGCTCACTAACCGGAAAGAAGAACAAACCACGAGGACTTGACATAGATAACGGTTTGAATAGAAACGCGCAAGCTCAAAGGGAAAACGCATTTGCCCGAAGGCGCCAACAGAAAACGTTTCGAGGGAGAAGAGAATAGAGGCTGACAGGGGGGGTCCACATGTCAGGTTTAAAAAGTTCTCCGGCGCCCGAAGACTGCGGTGGTCGCCGGCGTCGAACCACAGCGAGACAGGGAGATCGGAGTGTACCAAGAGCTTCAGCGTGTCCTTCCGCGTCGGTGGGTGGTGGACTCGACCGACGGAGAGCACCACGTCGACGGTGACACTTTCTCCGGCGGACGGCGGCTCGGGTGATGGTGGAGAACTCTGGTGGGTGCTGCAAACTCCGAATTGAAGCGCGGGTCAGGAGAGTGGATGCATAGGGAAGCTACTGGCAAGAGTTGAAGGGTGGAGGTGCACGCACGGGAGCGAATCGAGCTGGATCCCGTGGCGGGTCGCGGCGGCCGGAGTCGGGGAAGAAAGCTCCCTCGGGGCTCTTCCAGTGGCTTGGTGTGGTCTAGGTGGAGTGCAGAGGTGGTGTGGGTTCGAGTTGAAGCTCGGGGCCTCTATTTATAGGCGGATCGAGGGGGCGGCCGTGAACGGGATCGCTCCGGCGAGCAATTACGGCGAGGCAGTGTCTTGGCAGGGAGCTTAAGTGGCCAGGCAGCATCAGTGAGATGTACTGGTGTCGTTCCCCCGCTAATCCCGGTTGGTCTTGGCGTAATGGCGCCGGTCCACGGTGGGGTGGCCGCACGGGCACGACGGCGGCAGAGAGCGCGCTCCGCGCCCAGCGGTTCACGACGAGGGTGGCAGCGTGCACTGGGGAGTGGAAGGCCACGCGGCGATCTCCGGTGGCTTGGGCGGCGCTGGGTGGCGCCGTCTGCGCTGCGCCTCTCTCTGGCGGCCGCAAAGCCGCCGTTGGCGTCGGTCACGGGGCGGCGCACCTCCTCCAGCTCGTCGCCGACGTCCGCAAGCATCCAGGCGCTCGTGCGGTGCAGAGGACAAGGGGGAGGGGACGGGGAACACGGTGACGCCGAGGCACTGGCGAGATCGACTACGGACACTGAAGAAACGACAGCAACACTGAACTGTTCTCTGAATTTGACTGAACCTGATTTTGACAATGCTCTGCAGGTGTTCGAAAAAATGATTTGGCAAGGAGAAAATTTTTCCTGGAGCTGGGGCTTGGTGAGGTGACCACTCAATGCACCCAGAGGCTGTCTGATTTTTCTCAGAAATTTTGGAGAGGGATTTGAATGAATTTCATCAAATTTGGCAAAACTGGTCCAAACTTGCAGCAAGTATAGTTTGAAAATTTTGAACTGAAGACCAGTGGATCTTCATGGATCTTGGTTGAGGGTTCAAAGGACTAGGAAGGGAAATTGGTTTGGGGGCAAAAATCAAAACAGAAATGGTAGCTCCTTTGTAAATCTCCAAGGGCTAGAATAGAAGGCGGAAATTGTTTTGATAAGATTTAAATGGAAAAATAATCATATGGGGAGGTTCAACTTGCTGGATTTGATGCAAATCAAGATCCAAAGGTGAGGGAAGGTTTAGGAGAGTGGATTTGCACTAAGGCCATGGCAAGAGAGATTTGTTGAAAGTGGTAAAGGATTATTCCAAAAGCTATAGAGTATTATCAAAGGAATTTTCAAAAGACATTTTTCCCAAGTGAAAAGCATTTTGGCTTGAGTCCAAAATAAAAAGCAAGAACCTCCAAGACCAAAAACAAGTCTTGGGTGAATCCAAATAAAACTCTTGCCATAAAAAAATATTTTGAAAGGGGTTTTTTTTTGATTTTTTTTAAAATCACCTCCCTCAAGTCAAGTAAATTTGTTGAAAAATCCAAATGAAATTTTGGGTGTCACAATGTGTGATGAGTTTGAACGTCAAAAGTTTTGGTTCGAATTTCCATGGTTACAGTGGTCATCCACGTCATTGCATAATTTGGGTACACAAAGGAGACTACAACACACTCACACTTCTTAATCGAGCAAGTTCAGCAATTAAACTGAGCTAGCTGACCTAAACATTACTCTAACAAATTAAAGACCGGCGCACTTAATTAAACAAAACATAGAGTACTACTACGGCTGGTGCTCGTCGATCTCCGCCGCCGCCTCCATGTCCAGCCCGCGCCCGACTGTCTCCTGGGGAAGGGGCTCCATGGCATCCATCGCACCATACTCGGCAAGCATCTCGCCATCCGCCTCCACCATCTCTTTGGAAAAGGCCGCCATGAGCTGGGCGTGCGCGGACGCGATCTGGGCTTGGACGGGCTCCGTCGTTGCAAGGTATGCGGCGGAGGAACGGACGGCTGCTCGAACGCTCTCCGCGATTGCCAGCTCTTCGGCCGTGGGTTGCCGACCGTTGTCGGAGAAGCTTCGTTCGATTTGTGCGGTGACCGCCAGGAGCTGGGCGTGAGCGGCCTCCATTAGGGATAAGGCCGCCGCTGCGGAACGGACAGCTGCTGTGCCGCTCTCGCCAGTTGCTATCCCCGAGGCAGATGTTGCTGCCACCACCTGAGAAGCAACAGCGGCCGTTTGGGCTGCCTTTGCCGCCCGGTCACAAATTGTGGCCGTGCTCATGCACCTTGTTAGCACGCGCATGGCGGCTGCGACCACGCTCTCGCCGGAGTGGGCCACCGAAGTTGCCCTCACGACGCGGGTCCACGTGCCCATCTTTCACCGGCGACGATTGAACAGTGAAATGATATTTGGGGAGCGAGATAGTGTGTTTGAGACGCCGGCTGTGGACTGTAGCCGACGCACCTTCTCGCGTGAACCATAGGCGTACTATACACCGACGGTGCTCCAAGATATTTTGTACTACATCTCACACGGTTGCTAATAATAAACTGTGTGTGATCTACTTGATTTTTCATCTTGATTTGAATTACATAATGGGGTCACAGCGGCAATGGACGGTGTTTGAATTGCTAGACCTTTTATCTGGAGTGAACATGCAGCTATATGTGTGTCATAAAAGAATTGGAATTATTCAGGGTTCATTTGAATGTTTAATACATTAAATTGGTTTTCTATCCATTTCAGGCAAACAATTCAAATTTGAACTACATGCACATGCTCCAGTGCATATGAATTGGTTCAAAAATAAAATCTGTGTCCTTGGGTGCATGCTTAGGTCCCATGCAAGAAATGGGAATGAATTCCAAACACCGGGGCACCGTTGATTGCCGGCAAAACATTGAGATGCCTGGTTTTTAAATTCTAGTAAATCCAAAACTCGTCTGAAATTCATGAAACTTGGCATGCTATCATGGAGAGGCATCAACATGCCGTGGTACAAATTTTGTCCCATTTGGGCAGGTTTGGGTATATGCTTCTCACAAACCGGAGCTTCTCATAACAAGCATGATGGTTTTCGGTAGGGAACATCCCACCTTTGGGACGAAACGATATCCATTGCCTCTTATTGCTTTCAAATTCTTTTCTCGTGTCAACATAGAACAACAGGAGTGTTGTGTGATTTTTCGTGATTTGTCGGGGTTCGTTTGGACATTTTTATGCATTAACTGATTTTTCAATGCATTTTATGTGCATACTTCAAATTTGAACTACATGCACATGCTCCAGTGCATATAAATTGGTTGAAAAATCAAATCAGTGTCCTTGGGTGCATGCTTAGGTCCCATGCAAGAAATGGGAATGAATTTCAAACGCCGGGGCACCGTTGATTGCCGGCAAAACATTGAGATGCCTGGTTTTTAAATTCTAGTAAATCCAAAACTCGTCTGAAATTCATGAAACTTGGCATGCTATCATGGAGCGGCATCAACATGCCGTGGTACAAATTTTGTCCCATTTGGGGCAGGTTTGGGTATATGCTTCTCACAAACCGGAGCTTCTCACACCAAGCATGATGGTTTTCGGTACGGAACGTCCCACCTTTGTGGACGAAACGATATCCATTGCCTCTTATTGCTTTCAATTTTTTTTCTCGTGTCAACATAGAACAACAGGAGTGTTGTGTGATTTTTTTGTGATTTTTTGGGGTTCGTTTGGACATTTTTATGCATTAACTGAGTTTTCAATGCATTTTATTTGCATAATTCAAATGTGAACTACATGCACATGCTCCAGAGCATATAAATTGGTTGAAAAATCAAATCTGTGTCCTTGGGTGCATGCTTAGGTCCCATGCAAGAAATGGGAATGAATTTCAAACACTGGGGCACCGTTGATTGCTGGCAAAACATTGAGATGCCTGGTTTTTAAATTCTAGTAAATCCAAAACTCGTCTGAAATTCATGAAACTTGGCATGCTGTCATGGAGTAGCATCAACAAGCCGTGGTACAAATTTTGTCCCATTTGGGGCAGGTTTGGGTATACGCTTCTCACAAACCGGAGCTTCTCACAACAAGCATGATGGTTTCGGTAGGGAACGTCCCACCTTTGTGGACGAAACGATATCCATTGCCTCTTATTGCTTTCAAATTTTTTTCTCGTGTCAACATAGAACAATAGGAGTGTTGTGTGATTTTTTTGTGATTTTTCGGGGTTCGTTTGGATATTTTTATGCATTAACTGAGTTTAAAATGCATTTTATTTGAATAATTCAAATTCGAACTACATGCACATGCTCCAGTGCATATAAATTGGTTGAAAAATCAAATCAATGTCCTTGGGTGCATGCTTAGGTCCCATGCAAGAAATGGGAATGAATTTCAAACACCGGGGCACCGTTGATTGCCGGCAAAACATTGAGATGCCTGGTTTTTAAATTCTAGTAAATACAAAACTCGTTTGAAATTCATGAAACTTGGCATGCTATCATGGAGCGGCATCAACATGCCGTGGTAAATTTGTTCTCCCACTTGGAGCAGGTGTGGGTATATGCTTCTCACAAACCGGATCTTCTCAGAACAAGCATGATGGTTTTCGGTAGGGAACGTCCCACCTTTGGGGACGAAACGACATCCATTGCCTCTTATTGCTTTCATTTTTTTTCTCATGTAAACATAGAACAACAGGAATGTTGTGTGATTTTTTGTGATTTTTCGGGGTTCGTTTGGACATTTTTATGCAATAACTGAGTTTTCAATGCATTTTATGTGCATAATTCAAATTTGAACTACATGCACATGCTCTAGTGCATATAAATTGGGTGAAAAATCAAATGTGTGTCCTTGGGTGCATGCTTAGGTCCCATGCAAGAAATGGGAATGAATTTCAAACACCAGAGCATCGTTGATTGCCAGCAAAACATTGAGATGCCTGGTTTTTAAATTCTAGTAAATCCAGAACTCGTCTGATATTCATGAAACCTGGCATGCTATCATGGAGCAGCATCAACATGCCGTGGTACAAATTTTCTCCCATTTGGAGCAGGTGTGGGTATATGCTTCTCACAACAAGCATGATGGTTTTCGGTAGGGAACGTCCCAGCTTTGTGGACGAAACGATATCCATTGCCTCTTATTGCTTTCAAATTTTTTTCTCGTGTCAACATAGAACAACAGGAGTGTTGTGTGATTTTTTGTGATTTTTCGGGGTTCGTTTGGACATTTTTATGCATTAACTGAGTTTTCAATGCATTTATGTGCATAATTCAAATTTGAACTACATGCACATGCTCCAGTGCATATAAATTGGTTAAAAATCAAATATGTGTCCTTGGGTGCATGCTTAGGTCCCAGGCAAGAAATGGGAATGAATTTCAAACAACAGGGCACCGTTGATTGCCGGCAAAACATTGAGATGCCTGGTTCTTAAATTCTAGTAAATCCAAAATTAAGTTAACCATTTATGTGACGCCACGTGTCTTGGTTTTAATGGCTGTAGGAGGTGCCGTGCGGACAGCTGCTTGACCTTGATTGAACGGGAGGCGTGCGAGCGCCGTCTGGTGTGCAGGCTGACCGAGAGGCGTGCAAGCTATCCTGGAGTGCGCAGGCTCACCGGGAAGCGTGCGAGCTGTACGCTGCGTAGGCTCACTGGGAAGCGAGCCCTTTGACTTCCATGGCCGCCCGCCTTGCTCGCATCCTCTCCATTAATGGCGCCCAAGCCGCAGTTTAATTCGCTTTTTAAATATAAGACACTCATCGCAAATGTTTTAGTTAGAACACCCGTATGCAAACCGACAGCTTCCCCAGGAAGCCAAGAGAAAATGTGCCGAGCAGGATTTCTGCAGCTCTTGATCGCAAACGTTTTAGATAGAACACCCGTATGCAGAGTGAGAGAAGCGCATGATTTGTGCATCCCTTCAACGCAAATGGTTGTTTTGGATGACCCGTGTGGAACCACGTACAAACAATTTGGTAAGATTTGTCAATCCTTGTAACACTGCGATTTGTCAAAATATGAAGCTAAAAATCACTAGCAGTATCTAATTTTTGCAACTAAAATTCAGTAATTAAGCATAGATTTCATTCATAAATTAAGCAGTCGTTCTTAATTTATACAAACAGTTCAACTCGACAGCTGAACCGACCAAACTTTTCCCCAATTGTTGCCAACCACGTACCAAAATAGCTAGTTCAACTATATCTACCAGCTAATTTTAAGTACGTTGTACAGTTCCACCACATCTATAGTCAGATGAACTGAACAAAATAGCCCCTAAATACTACTACTGCGGAGGGGCTTTGTACTACTTTCGTCTGCCTCTCCTCTGCCGAGCGCGCTCACTAAGAGGCGGAGGAGGAGGAGCCTACCGATGAGCTGGGCAACTGCAATGCGGTGCCTGCCGCTAATGCAGCTTCAGCGACGCTCGCCTTGAACGCCCTCTGCTGCTCCAGTCGACCCCTCTCGAAGTGGTGGTTCTCCTGGTAGATCTCCTGATTCCTTGCCTTTGAGGCGGCGTGTGCCGCTGCCACTGCGGCGGTAAGGCTCTTTGCGTGCTCGACGAGGCGCTCCTCCTCCTCCCACAGGAACTCGGTGTAGCGCGCAAGGTCGCTGTCGCACGTGCGGGCATCCACCTCCGCCTCCCGCCTTCGGGCGGCGGTGGCGGAGCGGGTGATGACCCCGGCGGTCGACGGTGGGCTGGCGGCAACGGCGGCCGACGACGGGGTGGCGGCCACGACCACCACCTCCCGCCTTCGGGCCGTGGTGGCGGAGCGGGTGATGGCCACAGCGGCCGGCAGTGGGGTGGCGGCCATGACGACCATCTCCCGCCTTCGGGCCGCGACAGCGGAGCGGGCGATGGCCCTGGCTTTCGACGGTGGTGTGGCGGCAACGGCGGCCGACAACAGTTGCCGACGGGCACCGGCGACGGAGCGTGTGGTGGGTGTTCCACGCACACCCAACAGGGACGCCACGCGCACTACACTACGCCGGGGACTGCGCCGCCGCCGCGGTGTAGCCTCCCAGCTGGAGCTGTCCTCTGACGGCAGAGTGGCTGAGCGACGACGACGGACCGGTGCCATTGGCGAAAGTGGGAGAAGCAGATGAGATAAGCTACCGGGATGGAGGGGAAAATGCGACACAGGACTCACCGGCCGTGAGGGTTTTTATAGCAGGCCAGTAAGCATTGGGATTTTGGGGGATTTCACCGAGTCGGGCGGGAAGCTTGCGTGGGAACCTGCGAGGTTGCGCGGGAACGGGCTCACCGACGATTCATTGGCGCCATCGTTTGGCAAAAAGAATGCCCCCGCGCGCTGCGCAAGCTTGCGATATAGGCCGTCTGCGGCAGCGGGGTGACAAGACGTGCGAGAGGAGGACGAAAGGCCACGTACACATACGGTTAATAAAAAGAACGTTTGTGATTTAATTACCTACTATACCACCGTCCTGGTGTATAAGTATGATTTAACTAATAAAATACGAATGCATGTCGCCAAAGATTACATAGTTGGATTTGTATTTGAACATAGTTTCCAATTATATAATTTTTAAAACATGCATTAACATTTTGTTGGTTAAATTTGAGGGCAAAGTATGGCACGGAATATAAAGGAGAGTATAGACTAGACGGAGGTGGTACCACACGGCTGCTCTCTACGCAGTGAGGCAACTGTCGGCCGACTTGTAGGCTACCATTTGCTGCGTGTTCAACTTCTCCATGCGTGTGGTTGCTTGCGGTTCAGGCGGCTGCGACGCGCTCTGCTCTCGCGTCCCTCTGGGTGCTCTGCTCTCGCCCCTCCACGCGCGCTGCTGATACGTCTCCGTCGTATATATAATTTTTGATTGTTCCATGCCAATATTCTACAACTTTCATATACATTTTGGCAACTTTTTATACTATTTTCGGGACTAACATATTGATCATGTGCCCAGTGCCAGTTCCTGTTTGTTGCATGTTTTTCGTTTCGCAGAAAACCCATATCAACCGGAGTCCAAATGGAATAAAAACTGACGGAGATTTTTTTGGAATATTTATGAATTTTGGGAAGTGGAATCATCGCGAGACGATGCCCGAGGGGGCCACGAGGCAGGGGCGCCCCCCAGGGGGCCAGGCATGCCCTGGGCCCCTTGTGGCCACCCCATAAGGCAGTTGGCGCCCTTCTTTTGCCGCAAGAAAGCTAATATCCGGATAGAGATCATGTCCAAAATTCAGCCCAATCGGAGTTACGGATCTTCGGGAATTTGAGAAACGGTGAAGGGCCAGAATCTGGAGCGCAGAAACAGAGAGAGACAGAGAGACAACAATCTCGGAGGGGATCTCGCCCCTCCCATTCCATGGAGACCAAGGACCAGAGGGGAAACCCTTCTCCCATCTAGGGAGGAGGTCAAGGAAGAAGAAGAAGGAGGGGGGCTCTCTCCCCCTCGCTTCCGGTGGCGCCGGAGTGCCACCGGGGGCTATCATCATCACCGCAATCTTCACCAACAACTTCACCGCCATCATCACCAACTCTTCCCCCCTCTATGCAGCGGTGTAACCCCTCTTTTACCCGCAGTAATCTCTACTTAAACATGGTGCTCAACGCTATATATTATTTCCCAATGATGTATGGCTATCCTATGATGTTTGAGTAGATCCGTTTTGTCCTATGGGTTAATTGATGATCGTGATTGGTTTGAGTTGCATGTTTTATTATTGGTGCTGTCCTATGGTGCTCTCCGTGTCGCGCAAGCGTGAGTGTCGGTGTGGAACGACACCTATGGGATCACAAGAATCCCTACTACGGTTGCCGGGGCGCGGGGTTGCGAGAAGAGCAGGGCTAGTAGACAACACAAGGATCGTTTACCAAGGTTCGGGCCGCGAGGATGCGTAAAACCCTAGTCCTGCTTTGGTGGGTGCGTTTCAGAAAGTTCTTGAGCTCTCGAACTAGCTGTGATCAGTGTGTGGTTCGAAAGAGCCGAATCCTCCTCCAGTATGCCATGGGCCTCCTTTTATAGTCAAAAGGGGCTGCCACAGTGGCACACAGGAGGTGGAAAGGCGTACAGTGCCCTGGGCTTATCGCCCGTATTACAGGACAAGACACATTTAATGTGTAGCTTAGGTGTCCCCTTGCTTTATCGGGGACGGGGCGAGGCCCGTCCCGTCCGTCGCCGCTCCTCCTCGCTTCGACACGCGCCTCGGCCTGTGATGCGTGCGGTGCCATGTAGGTAGGCAGGCAGCTGAGGTGGCGCGGTTGTGGAGCCTTCACGAAGATCTGCATGCCGCCACGCAGGCGTTCGATGAGTTGGCCTGGGAGCTGCATGTTGCCACGCAGGTGCCCGCCCAGCTGGTTGGGCTGGCAGCTGCGTGTGAACGGCGGTGGAAGCTTGGTTGACGTGGGCCTGGAGGTGGCACTGCCGGCATCCTTGGTGAGGGTCTTGCCGGGTGGCCCGGCAAGGTTCTTGCCGTGTGGCCTGGCAAGGGTCTTGCCGTGGCACGCTGTCGTCCCCGGCAAGGCCCTTGCCGGGGGTCTGGTGGTCTTCCTCGGCAAGGATCTTGCCGAGGATCATCGTCTTCTAATCCTCATCTGATCTTGAATATGTCTTCACAAAGATCTGCATGCCACCACAGAGGTGCCTTCCCGAGCCCTGGCCCCACGTGGATGATGGCGTTGGGGACCGTGGGCTCAAGGGTGGCTTGCTCTGTTGGTGTGGGGCGAGCTGCCCCGACAAGGATCTTGCCGGGGCTGCTGAGGCTTCCCCGGCAAGGGTCTTGCCGGGGGAACCTGCTTCGTCCCTCTGCTCTTTGTGGTATTGGCCTTGGCGTTGCTCTTGTTATCTTAGGCTTTGGTCTTACCTTGGCTCACCTCCCTTGTTCTGCTTGGCGTAACCGTAGGTGCGGCTCCGACTGCCCGTGCACAGGTATAGGGGTACAAAAACGCACCCCTCTTTTTGTACACTGACAGGAGCCCCCGGGCCTGGGCCACACATAAGCGCGACACGTTGTTGGGTCAGGCCCAAAACGGTGCGCGGGCAGGCGGGGCGGTTTTTACCGCGGTATGACTTTTCGTGCACTTTGCTTCCCACGACCCGCGCGTGCGGCACGGCATGGAGGGGTGTGCGTGACGTGGGCGGCATGCGTGGGGCGGTTCCCGCACGCATGCGTCACATCGCAGTAAAGAGGCGGCTCGCGCCTTCCCCGTAAAAAGAGGGAGGCGTGGAGGCGCGGCTCATTTACTGAATGGGGCCGGGCCGCAGTCTTCAAGGCGTCCACTCCCCACGATCACAGGGTGGGGAGATGTCGCTTCACCCGTCCTCTTAGTTCTGCACGTCCGCCACGCGTCCTTCATGCGCCTGGGGTGGCAGGCAGTGGAGGCGGGAAACCGGGCCGTCGCTGGTTGGGGCAGCGGGTCGGTCCTGATTCCCTGCGCCCCCGGTGGCTGGATTGGCCGAGCGGGGCAGCCGAGCCCCGACCCCGCCCCTTTATAAAGAGGGGAAAGGGAGGATGGCGTCCCACATTCTTCTGTCATCTATCTCCTCCTTCTTCTGCTTCTTCCTCTCACCTGCCATGGAGAAGGGGAATCCCGGTCCCTCGACGGTGGCGGCGAGGGTCGCCGCTTGACAACGCGTCCCTCCTCCTCCTGAGCCCGTGGTGGTGGAACCGGCCGCGAGGGGAAGGGGGAGGGGGCGAGGCCGGGGCAGAGGTCGTAGTGCTCGGGGAAGAGGAGGACGGGGTGGCGCGCCGGTCTCGCCCCTGCCAATGGTGCCTTTCCCATTGGAAGGCCATGTCGGAGACCAGCCCCGCGAGTTCTTCATCAGGCTGCGCCGGCCTCCGCGTCGCCGTCTCTATCTTCCCGCCCTGTTTGCTCGGGAGATGGAACGTGACCGGCCCCAATCCCTCAGATTGCACATGAGGGGTTGTGGGAACGGGGGCACGCGGGTCGACGTCGACTTCCCGGCTCCTCGGTTCATGTACCTCCGTCGTCGGTGGAAGACGTTCGCTCGCATCCACAGACTGACGGCGGGGCTCGTCCTCTACTTCAAATTAATGGAGGATGGCCTACTCTCTGTCAAGGTCTTCGGAGAGTTCGGAACTTGCCTGAAGTGTTGCGTGGAGAGCTCCTCTGATGGAGATTCCGACGATGGAAGCTTTTCCTCGAGCGAAAGTGATGAGGAGGACAGCGGGGCAGATCACGGGGACGAGTCCGACTAGGCGTCGGACGCCCCGCGCCTGGGCGGGTGCGGCAGCAGCAACATCTGCACCTGGCCGCTCCTCCAGCAAAGGTTTGCCGGGGGCGGGGCCAGCTCCTTGAACTTCTCGGGGCCGTCTCCTTGGGTGGCTGGCGTCAGGAGGCTGCGGAAGAGGAAGAGGGCGGGTGGCAAGGCCGTCAACTCGGAGTACACGGGCACCGACGCCTTCATCGCGTATTGCCAGTCCTGCCGCCTCGTCTTCCAGCTCCTGTCCCGGCACCGTCATCACCGGTCCACCCGTGGGCGGCCACCAAGGTGTTCTCTTGGTGCTTTCTGCTGCTCGTAGCTCGCCTATGCACCCCTTTTGCCCTTTCGCCTCCTTGACCTGCCTCCTGAGGAGAGGGACAAGAAAGGGATTACGGGCATCTTATCTCTTTTTTAGTTTGTAAGCCTGCAGACCTTCGTTAAATTTAGAACTTGTAATCCCCCTGCTCATGTTTTTCATTCCGTACGAACTGTACCTGTTTGGGATGTTTTTAATGAAAAAGGGATGCTTGCCGGGTTTTTTGTTCATGGGTAAACCCCGCGACAAGGAGTGAATCCTTGTTATTTTTTAAGATAAACGTTTTTCACCCGGCAACAGGCCTTGCCGTCCCCCCACTCCACTCGACCGTTGTCGCGCTCTTGGCGGAGGCAGGGATGAAGTGGGCTTTAGGCTCCTCGTTCTACCTACTTGCCGTCGCGGCTACAACCAAATCCGGACCCAGGAAATAATCCTTAGGTATAGGAAAAAGGGGAGCACGACAGCCTAGAGATAAAAACGAGGTTTCACATGCCCCAGTTCTATTCCGAAATGCATGACAGAGGATAGAAGACTTATCTGGATCTGCAGCCCCCCGGCAATCTCATCTTGCCGCGGTTGGATCCTTGTGCTTGCAGCCCCCGGCAAGTCTGGTTTGCCGGGGTCGGGACGCCGGCCGTTTCTTTTCTTCCAAATAGCTCAGCAGAAGTGCTCATGTGCCCTGCGAACCAAAAGAGGACAGAAGAGAAACAGATAGACGCGCACTCGACCTCTAAGCTAGGGGTTAGTCGCTGCTGAGCACTATCAACCCTAACCAAGGAAGAGACTCGACCTAGCATGCATGCTATAACTTAGGGCGCCAGCGCTTCATATATTTATGCTTAGGGTCTGCGCCTGGCTTTGTACAAAGGGTCACATGCCTTGCCGGCAAAGCTTGTACAAAAGGTGGCCTTCCAGGAGGCCCGGCAAGCCGCGCCTTATGGGTAAAACTTGCGAAGATGCTCGATGTTCCAGGAGTTGCTCACTGGGACGGCATCTTCGGTCTCCAAGCGGACTGCGCCAGGCCTGGTGACTCGTATTACCCGATAAGGGCCCTCCCACTTCGGCGTCAACTTGTTGGAATTCTTGGCCGACTGAACGCGCCGAAGAACAAGGTCGCCTTCCTAAAAGCTTCGGGCATGAACCTTGTGGCTATGGTAGCGGCGCAAGGCTTGCTGGTAGTGCGCTGCTCTCACAGCCGCCCGAAGACGATCTTCCTCAAGGAGCGTCGCGTCATCTTGGCGCAACTGCTCTTGCTCAAGCTCATCATAAGCAATCACTCGAGGTGACCCGTATATGAGTTCCATGGGGAGAACTGCTTCTGCCCCGTAGACCAGGGCAAAAGGTGTCTGGCTGGTGGCTCGATTTGGCGTCGTCCTGATCGACCAAAGAACCGCCAGCAACTCATCAATCCAGCGCCTTCCGCTCTTGCGCAGCTTGTCAAAGGTCTTCGTTCTCAAGCCTCGCAACACTTCAGCATTTGCCCTCTCCGCTTGGCCGTTGCTCCGTGGGTGTGCCACGGAAGCAAAACAGACCTTGCTACCGAGGTCTTGAATGTATTGCATGAAGGTGTGGCTTGTGAACTGCGTGCCGTTGTCGGTGATGACTCTGTTTGGCACACCAAAACGGCAGACCACTCCCTTGAAGAACTTGATGGCTGACTGAGCAGTAACCTTTCTCACTGCTTCCACTTCCGGCCACTTTGTGAACTTGTCGATTGCAACGTACAAGTACTCAAAGCCGCCGACAGCGCGGGGGAAAGGGCCCAGTATATCGAGCCCCCAGACCGAGAATGGCCAGGAGAGAGGGATTGTTTGAAGGGCTTGAGCTGGTTGATGAAGCTTCTTTGAATGGAACTGGCACGCTTCACACTTGGTTACTAGTGCCGTCGCATCCTGGAGGGCGGTGGGCCAGAAGAAACCTTGCCGGAACGCCTTCCCGGCAAGGGCCCTCGACCCTACGTGGGAGCCACATATGCCTCAGTGTATCTCCGCCAACAGCTCCAGTCCTTCCTCCCGGGGGATGCACTTCAATTTCACACTGTTTGGCCTTCTCCTGTACAGGACGTCATCGACGAACTGGTACAGGGCGGATCGACGGGCTACTTTTTCCGCTTCTTCCTGCTCCTTAGGAAGCTCCCCTGTTTGGAGGAAATGGACGGTATGCTGCGCCCATGCCGGAGCCTGGGGCTCGACGGCAAGGACCAAAGGCATTTCTTCCGCCATGGGAGCGGCTGTCTCTACGGCAAGGGCTTGACGCCCTGCCGGAGCCAGTTGCTCTTGGGCAGGCTTAGCGTCCACGGCAGCACCCTTGCCGGCGGCCCCAGGGGGCTCGGTAGGAAAGTACTTGCCTGGACCTGACTTCCTCCGCTTGTTCTTCCCCATTGATGGCTCGACGGATGGTTGAGTTAGCCGGAGCAAAAAGGTACCTGGTTCCACAGGTAGCTTGAATGCAGCACGCTTTGACAGGTAATCGGCGATGTCGTTCTCCACTCGAGGGATGTGCTCCGCCTGGATACCGTCAAAGCGTTCCTCTAGCTTCCTCACCTCATCTACGTAAGCTTCCATCAATGGGCTCTGATAATCCTTTTTGACCTGTCTGACAACGAGCTGCGAGTCACCCCTGACGATGAGCTTCTTAACCTCGAGGTCTGCCGCGATCCTGAGACCGGCAAGCAACCCCTCATACTCAGCAGTGTTGTTGGTGGACATCTCCCCGGGGAAGTGCATCTGGATCACGTACTTGAGGTGTTCTCCGGTGGGTGCGACGAGCAGCACACCGGCACCGGCGCCTTGCAGCGAGAAAGCCCCATCAAAGTACATGATCCAGTCACGGTTTGCTTCCTTGCCAGGGAGAGTGGTCTCCTGGATTTCTTCATCAGGCGTTGAAGTCCATTCTGCAATGAACTCCGCCAAGACTCTGCTCTGGATTGTCGAGGTACTTTCAAACTTCAAACCGAAACTCGATAGCTCCAAGGCCCATTCCACAATCCTTCCGGTTGCATCTGGGTTATGTAGTATCCGTTGCAACGGGAGGCGGGTGACGACATTGATCTCGTGGGATTGGAAGTAATGACGCAGCTTCCTCGAGGCCATAAGGAGGCCGAAGAGCAATTTTTGCACACCGGAATACCTCGACCTAGCCCCCTGCAAGAGGGAGCTGACAAAGTAAACCAGGTGCTGCATCATTTTCTTCTTCTGCACCAGTTCACTCGACTGCGCGGGCACTGCCTTGGTGGCATCAGACTCTGCCGGAGGCCGCGCCTTGCCGGCACCAGGCCCTGCCGGGGGAATCTTTGGCTTGCCAACCGCTGGTTCTACCGCCGTCACTGCCTCCTCATCGACCTCCCTTTGTGCCACCAGTGCGGCGCTGACCACTTGATTCGTCGCCGCCAGATATAGCAGCAACGGCTCTTGTGGTTTAGGCGCAACCAGTATTGGCATGGAGGAAAGGTATTTCTTCAGATTCTGCAATGCTGCCTCAGCTTCTGGGCTCCACTCCATTGGGCCCGCCTTCTTCAAGACTTTGAAGAAAGGAAGGGTGCGCTCAGTGGACTTGGAGATGAATCGGCTCATGGCGGCGACGCAGCCGGTGAGCCGACGCACATCTTTGATCTACTTGGGCGCCTCAATCTGCTCAATAGCCTTGATCTTGTCTGGGTTTGCCTCGATCCCGCACTGCGACACAAAGAACCCGAGAAGCTTGCCGGATGGAACGCCGAAGACACACTTCTCAGGGTTCAGCTTGAGGTTGATCTTGCGTAGGTTGGCAAATGTCTCTTCCAGATCTTGCACAAGAGTTGGCCCGTCCTTGGTTTTGACCACTATGTCATCCATGTATGCCTCCATATTTCTATGGAGCTGAGGTTCAAAACCAATTTGGACTGCTCTTGCAAACATTGAGCCGGCACTCTTCAACCCGAAAGGCATCCGTAAAAAGCAATACGTACCACATGGGGTGATGAATGCTGTCTTCTCTTCATCCTCTCTTGTCATGAAGATCTGGTGGTAGCCTGAGTAGGCGTCGAGGAATGATAACAGATCACACCCAGCTGTGGAGTTAACAATATGGTCGATGCGCGGCAACGGGAAGGGGTCCTTAGGACAAACCTTATTAATATCTGTGTAATCAATACACAGCCTCCACTTCCCATTCGCCTTGCGCACCACTACCGGATTGGCCAACCATGTCGGGTGGAGCACTCCTCTCACCAAACCTGCCGCTTCCAATTTCCTGATCTCCTCTGTGATGAACTCCTGCCTCTTCAGAGCCTGCTTTCTGACCTTCTGTTTGACGGGCCGCGCGTGGGGGCACACAGCTAGGTGGTGCTCAATCACCTCCCTAGGAACACCGGGGATGTCGAATGCTTGCCATGCAAACACGTCGACATTCGCCCGCAAGAAGGTGACGAGCGCGCTTTCCTATTTGCTGTCGAGGGCGGAGCCTATGGTGAAGGCCCCTCCCGTGCCATCCTCCCTGACGGGCACCTTCTTGGTCTGCGGTGGCTCGGCTCTGGATCTCTTGCTCTTGTCGGTAGAGCTCTCTGGCACGTCCTTGACGGTAGCACAACACTCCGAGGAGGTGCGCTTGCCGGAGTGGGTGCGAGAGGTCTTGCCGGGCTTCTTCTTCCCTCCCGGGCCTTTAGCGGCAGGAGCAGGTGCCTTGACGGCAACTGCTTCCCGGTAGAGTTGGTCGGCGTAGATCAGCGCGTCCTTCTTGTCAGAGGGGACGGAGATGATGGTCAACGGCCCGGGCATCTTTAGCATGTTGTAGGCGTAGTGTGACGCCGCCATGAACTTGGCTAGTGCCGGGCGGCCGAGGATCCCGTTGTAGGGCAAGGGGATCTCGGCCACGTCGAAGACGATCCTCTCCGTCCTGTAGTTCAACTCTCCTCCAAATGTCACGGGCAGTGTAACCTTTCCCTTCGGCTGTCTCCTCCCCGGATTAACCCCTTGGAACGTGCCCGTTTCCTCGAGGTCTCCATCAGGGATTTGCAACCTTTTGATCACGACAGGCGAGATCAGGTTCAGGCCGGCCCCGCCGTCAACCAACATCTTGTTCACCCTGAGGTTGTGTATCATTGGTGAGACCAACAATGGCAAACACCTGACCACGGTAGTGCGGTCAGGGTGGTCCTCGGCGTCAAAGATGAGGGGCGTGCTGGACCACTTCAGCGGCTTCTGAGCGTCGAACGACGGCTCTGCTGCTATAATCTCACGCGCCCACTGCTTGAGCTGGCGGTGAGAGGTATGCAGCGAGGCGCCGCCATCGACGCACATGGCCTCCGTAGCCTTCTGGAACCCTTGCCCACTAGACTCATCGTCCTCGTCGTGATCATCATCTTCTTATTTCTTGTCGCGGCCCCGGGCGGGCCTCTCTTGCTGGTTGTCCTTGCCGGGGCGGCCTCCTTGGCCGCCACGCTTCTTGCCGGATCCCTCAGCATCGTCCTGGTCCTTCTCCTTGTCCCGCCTCTCGTACTCAGCTCTTTGCTTCTCAGCAAGCAGCTCGACTTGTCGGCAGTTCTGGAGGTCGTGGCCCTTGGTGCTGTGGATCTTGCAGTATTGCTTGCCGGAGCTTCCTGGCTTGTCGGTAGCCGCCAAGGCCCGGCAAGCGGCGCACCCGGCAATCTCCTTGCCGGGGGCGTCTGCCCTTACCTTCTTGGTGGCACCGGTATCGTCAGATCCCTCAACGGCAAGCACGGCCTTGCCTTTGCGTTTCCTGCTGCGACACCGGCACTTCTTCGTCGGGGTGGCGGCGTCTTCATCGGTAGAGTCCGTTTCCGCGGCGGCGTCTTCGCCGGGGTACTTCCTTCCCTCTTCAACCCGGGTGCACCTATCGGCCAGAACGTCGGGGATGTTGTATTGCACCCGGCTGAATCTCTGGATGTACTTGCGCAGGGTCTCCCCTTCCTTCTGGGGTACGATATGCAGATCACTGGCCTGGCCATGAGCTTGGTGGCCTCCTGTGAAGGCGCCAACAAACTCATGGCACAGATCCGACCAAGAAGAAATGGAATCCACCGGCAAGTGCATCAACCAAGACATAACATTGGGCTTGAGCGCCAGCGGGAAATAGTCGGCGAGCACCTTGTTGTCGCGAGCTCCAGCAGCCTGCATCGCGATGGTGTAGATGCTGAGGAACTCGGACGGATGGGTCTTGCCTGTGTACTTCTCGCCGACGTCGGGCTTGAACGTGCGGTGGGACGGCCACTGGAACTGTCGTAGCTCACGGGTAAAGGCCGGGCAGCCCACCTCGTAAGGTAGGCCGCCGGAGCCCCCCGGTGCCAGGTGGTCCATAGCGGGTCCCGCCCGCTTGTCCGACTAGGGGCGCGTTTCACGCCGGTACTCGACGGTGGTTCGAGCGTCTTCGTGAGCTCGCTCCCGGAGGACCTGGCGCTGGTCGCGGAGGGTCCGCGGGTCGGACGCCGCTATGGAGATTTTATCACAAGCGTCGTCGCGACAGGCCGACGCCCGCGGCGGCTGGCGAGGAGGAGGAGAGTGCACCGTGGCCGCAGCTCCCCCGGTCCTCCCAGCGCCAGCATGTGGTGGCTTGGTGGAGCGCCGACCCGAGGGCCCCGCCGGTCGTGGATCGTCTTTGTTTGCGACGGCGACGAGGCTCCGGATGGTGGCCCTCCACTCGTCGAGCTTCTCCACTCACCAAAGCTTCCGCTGGCGTGGGCTGCGGCGACAGCTGCGTGGATTGCGACGCGCTTCGACTTCTAACTACGTTAGAAGGAGTTCCGTTATGACCCAGTGGCTGCGTGCCATTTGCGCCAGCGCTTCGGTGAGCGTGCTGACCCCCTTCATCTTGCGGGTGATGCACAGGGCTCTTCCCACGGCGGTGCCCAGGGTCACCAACGTGGTGACACTGCTCGGCGTGCACATCATGGGAAGAGCGTGCGGTGGTCGCCGGTGTGAGCGTCTTGGAGGTCGCTGCGCCGTCCGGAGGTGGCACAACGCACCCCTGGAGGGCCCCGCTCCGCCTGCGGGGGGCCCGGCTCTGTCTTTGGATCTGGCGGCGTGCGGCCGGTCGTCTGGCGCGCGAACGACGCCCCTCGCCAGGATCTGACTGCCTGGGCGATGCTGGTGCTCGCGGAGCGCGGCCCGGGTCCTATCCGCGACCGGTCCACTGCTCGTCCGCACCGGCACGGGCCGTTCGGCTCCCAACGAGCGGATCGCCGTGGCCGTCTTCTTCTTAGGAGCCATGGCGACGAAGAACTACTAAGCTAACTACTAGACCAGATTCTCACAATTGTGCCCCATACCTGGCGCGCCAAAGATGTCAGTGTGGAACGACACCTATGGGATCACAAGAATCCCTACTACGGTTGCCGGGCCGCGGGGTTGCGAGAAGAGCAGGGCGAGGAGACAACACAAGGATCGTTTACCCAGGTTCGGGCCGCGAGGATGCGTAAAACCCTAGTCCTGCTTTGGTGGGTGTATTTCAAAGAGTTCTTGAGCTCTCGAACTAGCTGTGATCAGTGCGTGGTTCGAAAGAGCCGAATCCTCCTCCAGTATGCCATGGGCCTCCTTTTATAGTCAGAAGGGGCTGCCACAGTGGCACACAGGAGGTGGAAAGGCGTACAGTGCCCTGGGCTTATCGCCCGTATTACAGGACAAGACACATTTAATGCGTAGCTTAGGTGTCCCCTTGCTTTATCGGGGACGGGGGCGAGGCCCGCCCCGTCCGTCGCCGCTCCTCCTCGCTTCGACACGCGCCTCGGCCAGTGATGCGTGCGGTGCCATGTAGGCAGGCAGGCAGCTGAGGTGGCGCGGTGGTGGAGCCTTCACGAAGATCTGCATGCCGCCATGCAGGCGTTCGATGAGTTGGCCTGGGAGCTACATGTTGCCACGTAGGTGCCCACCCAGCTGGTTGGGCTGGCAGCTGCGTGTGAACGGCGATGGAAGCTTGGTTGATGTGGGCCTGGAGGTGGCCCTGCTGGCGTCCTTGGTTTGGGCCTTGCCGGGTGGCCCGGCAAGGGTCTTGCCGTGGCGCGCTGTCGTCCCCGGCAAGGGCCTTGCCGGGGGTCTGGTGGTCTTCCTCGGCAAGGATCTTGCCGAGGATCGTCGTCTTCTAATCCTCATCTGATCTTGAATATGTCTTCACAAAGATCTGCATGCCACCACAGAGGTGCCTTCCCGAGCCCTGGCCCCACGTGGATGATGGCGTTGGAGACCGTGGGCTCAAGGGTGGCTCGCTCTATTGGTGTGGGGCGAGCTGCCCCGGCAAGGATCTTGCCGGGGCTGCTGAGGCTGCCCCGGCAAGGGTCTTGCCGGGGGAGCCTGCTTCATCCCTCTGCTCTTTGTGGCCTTGGCCTTGACGTTGCTCTTGTTATCTTGGGCTTTGGTCTTACCTTGGCTCACCTCCACTGTTCTGCTTGGCGTAACCGTAGGCGTGGCTCCGACTGCCCATGCACAGGTATAGGGGTACGAAAACGCACCCCTCTTTTTGTACACTGACAGTGAGGGATCCCTGCTGTAGGGTTTGCAATATGTTCATGATTTTCTTATGGTGGGTGGCGTGAGTGACAGAAGCATATACCCGAGTAAGTAGGTTGTTTGCGTATGGGAATAAAGAGGACTTGATACTTTAATGCTATGGTTGGGTTTTACCTTAATGATCTTTAGAAGTTGCGGATGCTTTCTAGAGTTCCAATCATAAGTGCATATCATCCAAGTAGAGAAAGTATGTTAGCTTATGCCTCTCCCTCAAATAAAATTGCAATAACGATTACCGTTCTAGTTATCGATTGCCTAGGGACAGATAACTTTCTCGTGACAAAAAGCTCTCTACTAAAACTAATTTAGTTGTGTCTTTATCTAAACAGCCCCTACTCTTTATTTACGTGCTCTTTATATTCTTGCAAACCTATCCAAAAACACCTACAAAGTACTTCTAGTTTCATACTTGTTCTAGGTAAAGCGAACGTTAAGCGTGCGTAGAGTTGTATCGGTGGTCGATAGAACTTGAAGGAATATTTGTTCTACCTTTAGCTCCTTGTTGGGTTCGACACTCTTACTTATTGAAAGAGGCTACAATTGATCCCCTATACTTGTGGGTTATCAGCTGCCAGTGTTTTGGGCCGGCGCACGATCACACACGTTTGTGTGCAAGCGGTTGCGCCGGGCGCGGCGCGACGATGCAGTTACCTGCTGCAAAAACTGCCATGTGGACGCGCCGAGAATCCACGCCGCCCGACCCCCTTTTATTCCTGCAGCCATTTACCTTCATCTCTCGTCTCACACCTCACAATAAGCACACCCACGAGGACACATACAGAGAGGACATCCAGCGGTTCCAATGGCGCTCCCCGTGGCTCCAATGGCGCTCCCAGCGGCCGACGACGACAACGGCGGGCAGTTCACCACGCATCACGTAGTGGACACCCACGTGAGGGGGAAGGCCCTCTCAGTGGTGTACACGAACGATCCGGTCTCGGTGGAGAGCTCCATCCAAACTATGGAGCAGTTCCTTGCCGAGGACAAGTACCGAGTGGTCGGCTTTGACCTCGAGTACACCATCGGTCGTGCCGGGCACGATCAGAAGGTTGCCATCGCCCAGTTGTGCGTGTGACATGACGTCCTCGTCTACCACTCCCACCTTGCCACAAGGCCTTGCGAGCGTTTCTCCAGGTTTATCAAGAGCTCCGACTACAGTTTCGCTACGGTGGACACCACCAACGATCTAAAAGCGCTCAAGGTTTCGGACTTGAAATGCCCGAATCTTGTCAACATCCAGCACCACTACAAGGTCTGGGGCACCGACGAAAGCAAACTGAACTCCCTGGTTGACCTCGCCTCGGCCATCATCAACCCCTACTACGCAAAGATGAAGCAAGAGAGAAATAAGGACAAGAACGCCTGGCACAGTGTGTGGCATAAGAGACTGGATGAACAACATGTCAAGTATGCGGCCATGGACGCGTACACAAGCTACGAGATGTATAGGCAGATCGTTGACATGAGAAACTGTCTTCTTCCTAACCCAGACGAGGGATCGAGCCACATAGCAGTGGCGAGAGCGTCACAAGAAGTAGATGACTAGACGATCGTTTCTCCTACTTTAGAATGCATGCAATTGTTTATTGAGGTGTGTGCGAATGATATGTATAGTCACTTATGTAATTGGATGTTTATTTCAGTTATATATATGTACATGTTATTCTACTGTAGATAGAGCAATTCACATGGCTTATTAGCAGCAATCGTCTGTGTTATTATTGGTCTTCGCACACATTTCAGATTACGGACCTGTTTGCCGCGTATCACATACATCTTGTTCAGTTGAACCGTTTCCATCGTGTTTCCTAATCACACACAGTTCATCCCAGTGAACCGTATGCTGTATATCGCACACGCCTTCATCTGGCTGCCCGTTTCTTTTGTGCGTCCTCATCACAAACAGTTCATTGAGCTGAACTGTATGCCCTGCATCGCACACGCAACTAAATTCTGAACCGTGTTTGATGCATCTGCCATCGCAAACATTTTGCACCTTTTTTGACGGTTTTTACACCACCGTTTGCGATTATGGCATCGCACACAGTTTCGTCGAAGGGTCTCTGATCGTAGTGTCGCGTTTGGACCATCCTGCAGTAGTGTATGATGATGGGGGTTATGTGAGAAGACAAAAAAGGAGAAAGTCTCACATTGACGCGGCTAATCAACGGGCTATGGAGATGCCCATCAATTGATGTCAATGCGAGGAGTAGGGATTTCCATGCAATGGATGCACTAGAGCTATAAATATATGAAAGCTCATCAAAAGAAACTAAGTGGGTGTGCATCCAACTTGCTTGCTCCCGAAGACCTAGGGCATTTTGAGGAAGCGCATCATTGGAATATACAAGCCAAGTTCTATAATGAAAAACTCCCACTAGTATATGAAAGTGACAAAATAATAAACTCTCTATCATGAAGATCATGGTGCTATTTTGAAGCACAAGTGTGGAAAAAGGATAGTAACATTGTCCCTTCTCTCTTTTTCTCTCATTTTTTTGTTTGGGCTTCTTTGGCCTCTTATTTTTTTGGGCTTCTTTGGCCTCTTTTTTATTTTATTTTTTTATTTATCGTCCGGAGTCTCATCCCGAATTGTGGGGGAATCATAGTCTCCATCATCCTTTCCTCACATGGGTCAATGCTCTAATAATGAAGATCATCACACTTTTATTTACTTACAACTCGATACTTAGAACAAAATATGACTCTATGTGAATGCCTCCGGCGGTGTACTGGGATGTGCAATGAATCAAGAGCGACATGTATGAAAGAATTATGAAGGTGGCTTTGCCACAAATACGATGTCAACTACATGATCATGCAAAGCAATATGACAATGATGGAGCGTGTCATAATAAATGGAATGGTGGTAAGTTGCATGGCAATATATCTCGGAATGGCTATGGAAATGCCATAATAGGTAGGTATGGTGGCTGTTTTGAGGAAGATATAAGGAGGCTTATGTGTGATAGAGCGTATCGTATCACGGCATTTGGATGCACCGGCGAAGTTTGCACCAACTCTCAAGGTGAGAAAGGGCAATGCACGGTACCGAAGAGGCTAGGAACGATGGAAGGGTGAGAGTGCGTATAATCCATGAATTCAACATTAGTCATAAAGAACTCACATACTTATTGCAAAAATCTACAAGTCATCAAAACTAAGCACTACGCGCATGCTCCTAGAGGGATAGATTGGTAGGAAAAGACCATCGCTCGTCCCCGACCGCCACTCATAAGGAAAGCAATCAAAGAACACCCCATGCTTCAAATTTGTCACACAACTTTTACCATACGTGCATGCTACGGGACTTGCAAACCTCAACACGAGTATTTCTCAATTCCACAATAACCCAACTAGCATGACTCTAACATTACCACCTTTATATCTGAAAACAACTATCAAGTATCAAACTTATCATAGTATTTAATGCACTCTATATGAAAGTTTTTATTATACCCATCTTGGATGCCTATCATATTAGGACTAATTTTATAGCCAAAGAAAATTACCATGCTGTTCTAAAAGACTCTCAAAATAATATAAGTGAAGCATGAGAGATCAATAATTTCTATAAAATAAAACTACCGCCATGCTCTAAGAAGATATAAGTGAAGCACTAGAGCAAATGACAAACTACTCCGAAAGATATAAGTGAAGATCAATGAGTAGTTGAATAATTATGCAACTATGTTAAGACTCTCTAACATTCAAGAATTTCAGATCTTGGTATTTTATTCAAACAGCAAGCAAAACAAAATAAAATAAAATGACGCTCCAAGCAAAACAGATATCATGTGGTGAATAAAATATAGCTCCAAGTAAAGTTACCGATGAATGAAGACGAAAGAGGGGATGCCATCCGGGGCATCCCCAAGCTTAGGCTATTGGTTGTCCTTGAATATTACCTTGGGGAACCTTGGGCATCCCCAAGCTTAGGCTCTTGCCCAAAACTTGAAAACTTCACAACACAAAACTCAACAGAAAACTCGTAAGCTCCGTTAGTATAAGAAAATAAAACCACCACTTAGGTACTGTTGTGAACTCATTGTTTATTTATATTGGTGTAATATATACTGTATTCCAACTTCTGTATGGTTCATACCCTCCGATACTACTCATAGATTCATCAAAATAAGCAAACAACACATAGAAAACAGAATCTGTCAAAAAACAGAATAGTCTGTAGCAATCTGATTTGTTTGAATACTTATGGAACTCCAAAAATTCTGAAAAACTAGAACAACCTGGATAATTTGTATATTGATCTTCTGCAAAAATAATTAGCATTTTATCACGTTCTGGTGAATTTTAACAATTATTTTCGTGAGCACAAAGTTTCTGTCTTTTTCAGCAAGATCAAACAACTATCACCCAAGAAGATCCTATTGGTTCTACTTGGCACAAACACTAATTAAAACATAAAACCACATCTAACCAGAGGCTAGATAGATTATTTATTACTAAACAGGAGCAAAAAGTAAAGAACAAAAATAAAATTGGGTTGCCTCCCAACAAGCGCTAACGTTTAACGCCCCTAGCTAGGCATGGTGATTTCAATGATGCTCACATAAAAGATAAAAATTGAAGCATAAAGAGAGCATCATGAAGAATATTACTAGCACATTTAAGTCTAACCCACTTCCTATGCATAGGGATTTTGTGAGCAAACAACTTATGGGAACAATAATCAACTAGCATAGGAAGGCAAAACAAGCTTAACTTCAAACTTTAAGCACATAGAGAGGAAACTTGATATTATTGCAATTCCTACAAGCATATGTTCCTCCCTCATAATAATTTTCAGTAGCATCATGAATGAATTCAACAATATAACCATCACATAAAGCATTCTTTTCATGATCTACAAGCATAGAAAATTTACTACTCTCCACATAAGCAAAATTCTTCTCATTAATAGTAGTGGGAGCAAACTCAACAAAATAACTATCATGTGAAGCATAATCCAATTGAAAATTAAAATCAATATGACAAGTTTCATGGTTATCATTATTATTTATAGCATACATGTCATCACAATAATCATCATAGATAGCAACTTTGTTCTCATAATCAATTGGAACCTCTTCCGAAATAGTGGAATCATCACTAAATAAAGTCATGACCTCTCCAAATCCACTTTCATAATTATCACAATAAGATTCAACATCCTCCAAAATAGTGGGATCATTACGTCCTAAAGTTGACACTCTTCCAAACCCACTTTCATCAATATAATCATCATAAATAGGAGGCATGCTATCATCATAATAAATTTGCTCATCAAAACTTGGGGGACAAAACATATCATCTTCATCAAACATAGCATCCCCAAGCTTGTGGCTTTGCATATCATTAGCATCATGGGTATTCAAAGAATTCATACAAACAACATTGCAATCATGCTCATCATTCACATATTTTATGCCAAGCATTCTATGTAATTCTTCTTCTAGTACTTGAACACAATTTTCCTTCCAATCATTTTCACGAAAGACATTAAAAAGATGAAGCATATGAGGCAACCTTAATTCCATTTTTTTGTAGTTTTCTTTGATAGAATAAACTAGTGATAAAACAAGAAACAAGAAGATTCGATTGCAAGATCTAAAGATATACCTTCAAGCACTCACCTCCCCGGCAACGGTGTCGGTTCAATATCCGGCGTATCTCGTAGTAGGGGTCCTAAGCTAGGCGTCTTGGAGCGATGGTAACATGGACACGGGGTTTTACCCAGCTTCGGGCTCTCTTGCTGAGATAATACCCTACATGCTGCTTTTGATTGTATTCATATGGGTGTAGTACAGAGTACACGTATCTACCACGAGATTGTAGTAATGAATATGAGATATCTATTGACTAGCCTGGCCTCGGTTTATATAAGACACCGGAGGCCTAGGGTTTAGGAGAGTCCTAGTCTTGGGCGCCAAGTCTTGGGGAGTCTTCCTTGTATGCGGCAGGGGTTGTCCGAGCTGGCCCATGAGTATGCGGCCATGGGGTCCTCGGCCCAATCTAACTGATCGGGAGATGACGTGGTGAGTACCCCCTAGTCCAGGACACCGTCAGTAGCCCCCTGAACCGGTCTTCAAGTTGGGGACGCTCCTCGATTCTTCCGAACTGTTCTTCATCTTCGGTCGTCGGTCTTGAAAACTGGTTCAACAAATCTTCCCATCTTCGATCTTGAGGATCGCCAAAGTGCATCCGAAGAGTTTACACGTCGAGTATCCGAGGAGCCCCTTTAAGTTTCCGGCCTTTATCAATGCCTTGTTATTTTCACGCCCACCTCGGGTTTGAAGTTGTCCCCGTGCAGCGGTGTCCTCTTGCATCCGAGCTCCAACGCTGGACTGCATTTGAGGTATCTTTTGCAGCCGAGCACCAACGCCGGACTGTATCCGAGCTCTAACGCCGGACTGAATCCAAACTCCAACGCCGGAGAGTATCCGAGCTCCAACGCCGGACTATATCCGAGGTGTCATAGATCACCTTGGCTCAAAAAAGTCGAAGGAGGTTAGCTGAGCTTAATGCCAGAAATGCCCTCTACGGAGCCAACCACTGGCGTCCGAGCTTTATGCCGGACTACTTCCGGGGTGTCTATTGTAGTCGAGCACCAATGCCGGACTGTATCCGAGGTAGTACACCACCTCGTCCATGGGCTGATTTTTATGAATTTAATCTCGAATTGTGCAATGTAATCTCTGCTGAGATGTATAGCCAGTAGCCCTCAAGGTGTGTGTTGGCCTAATATCCGGGATGCACCTGAAGGAAAAAAATCAAACCGCTGACCCTAGTAGCCCCTGAGAGTCAGGTCGATTCATAAAATCAGCCTGAGGATCAATTCCCAGCTTGGCAGCATATTTAGGAATAGAAATGCGGTGTGCAAAGTCCTCGAGACTCAGGTTGGGTGCGGCCGACCAACCTGAGGATAATAATCTCCTCGAAAACTATATTGCACTTTAAATTTTCTGCATTGGATTGTCAATGCAGTAGCCCCCGAGACACTGGTCAGGTGGCAACACCAGATCAGGGGATCGATGTACCCCTTTAATATTTGTAAATAATAAGCACGAAGCCCAGTAGCCCCCGAGCCTTAATGTGGGCACGGGTGGCCGAATTAAGGATCGATATCCAAAGTAAAATCACAAATTATGTGTAATGATTCAATGTATCCAAATACTTTTCATCATCAATGCTCGAACCGCATTGTACAAAACTTTGTTGACCAACCATCGGCTTCCACCTCCTTGGCCAGTAGCCGAGGAGTGTTTGTCCTACTTTATAAAGCCTTTACAAGGGCAAAGATTGACGACAAACAAGGCAATCCGGCCATACGGTTTTATAAACAAAGGTACGTAGAGAGATATGTTGTATTACTGTTTAATGTAAGAAACATCTTCCAAAGAAAATAGTCACGCTATCGGTTCCTTCCTTTGGGTTGTCATGCCAACCATGATCATGGAACCTCACCTCCGATCAATGCAGGAGAAAAATATTGAGGATTTAGTTCGGTGAAAGTTCCTGAATTCTATGGTATTAATGAACCAAAAAATTTCACTTGCGTCGTTGCCGACCAATGTGATACTTTAAGATTGCTAGCTTTCGGCTTCACCCAGTCCGAGGTAATAACTTGGATGACCCGACAGTAACGATCACAGAGGTGCTCCCTTTACCGCCTAGCCGAACAATCGGGAACGTAGGGGTAAGCACAGGAGCCAGGCAACCCAGCTTGGCCAAAATCTTAAGTCAAATTGATGGCTTTATAACGATGATTACGGATGGCAGCCCTCGTATATTAAATACAAACGCCGATGATATGTTTATTTTGACTCCGTTGCGACCGTTTATCAGTTGAAAGTGGCCCATCATCGGCTTCTACCCCTTTGTAGATACTACTCAGGGTGTTTCCGCAATAACAAGACAGCCCTTAGCCAACGTCTCGGTGCCCGAAGGCGGTTGTGTTAGCGGAAACGAGGCAATCAGATATGCGGGCTTTATAACTTTCACTTAGTCATAGGAGCTTCAAGTTGGGAGGCCAATTACTAGCCCCCGGTTAGTGTTCGGCGACAGCCTAGGTCAAGCCGTAAACACTTTGGCCAATGTTATGAACGGCCCGTCATTTAACACAGTCATCGGATCGCTGACCAGTTTACACTTATTGTGACAGTCAGTTTTCGGCTTTCTCCACTGAGGTGCTTAACCATGTGAGCTGGAAGCACAATCGCAGTGGTTCTCCTTTTGCACACCTAGCCGAACAAAGCAGAACGTAGGCGGCAAGCACAGGAGCCGGGCAACCCAACTGTTGACCGAAGACACAATTCGAAACCAATGCATATATAGCAATATCCGAGAATGTTTTTGCCAAATCTCTAAAGGTGTCCGGTGTTGCACTGTGAGACTTATGCTGGAAACACACAAATTTTTTAAAAGTGCCATAGGCTTGGAAAACCAAAAAACCTCAGGAAAAACTTGACGTCCGAACTATATCAAGTGTTCGGTGCCAATCCAAAAAATTGGTCTTAGAGAAAAAAGTGCTTCTGTCATGCTTTAACATGACGTGTCCTGTCTCAAGACGTCAAGCGGGTCAGCCTTCGGCTTCAACCTTCCTATCCCGAACGCGGGGTGTTTCTCGTTAGGCCAGTTCAGCGAACTAAAACTCGAGCGGTTTGAGAGAAAAAAATCAGGCTACCCGGCTATTGACCACACACTCGCGTCGAAAAAGGAGTGATAGAAAAAGAATTTGCAGCGACTGAGAAGAAAAATTTATTGTAAAACGGCTCATGCAAATTTAAGAGCCCCCAAGTGACTTGGGTAAAAGAATTTTATGTATAATGATTGTATGTACCAAAGTACTTATATCATATCTGTGTTCACCCGAACTTTATACGCGTCTTAGCCGACCGTCGACTTCTCCCTCTTCGGTCAAGGGCCGAAAAGTGTTATGTACTCCACCTGTCGAGAATATCGACGGTGTTTCCGATAACCAGGCAATCAGGCCATAAGGCTGTAACAGACAAAGCGCGCTCAGGGAACTTATGCTATATTACTGACGAAGTGTAAGAATCATCTTCGAAGAAAATAGTACCCCCACCGATACCTTTCTTCGGTGCTCATTGTTACTATGAGACTTGTGCAATAGATTTTTTGTACTCATGAGTTCTGTTGTGTGCCGACCATAATTGAAAACAATAAGAGCGCTAGCTTTCGGCTTCACCCAGTCTGAGGTCCGGCTCAGATGACCCGATCGTGACAATCGCAAAGGTGCTCCCTTTACTCCCTAGCCGAACAATCAGGAACGTAGGGCTAAACATAGGAACAAGGCAACCCAGCTTGCAAATTGCTTAAGTCAACATGGTGCATATTGTGGCGTAATACACGAACAAGGAACGAAGGCATACAAGTATAATCATTTGCAAGAGGAAATGCTTCACGAAGGAAGCCCCCAAGTAAATGGGGTATTTGAATTTGTGTGTCACAAACAAAGTTTTGACGAGGAAGTTTTTCACAAGAAACTTTTTGCCAAAAAGGTATAATGCTTGGTCGAACCGAACAAAATTTAAAACTGAAAGTCTTTGAGCATGAAAGTGACTTAGCTGGTTAATGTGCTCGGTGTTGATTACGTGATTCGGGCTTGTGGCGGGACGAAGACGCCCATTGATCAGTGACAGATCCAACAAGGTTCGCAGTCCTCGACATGGCCGAGGTCCCAGCTCCCAAGCCAGTTCCGAAGTGTCCGAGAAAAGAGCTTGGCTTGACGAAGTGGCGACATAGCGCGGTTAGCGTGTTGAGAGCAGCCCCCGGTCCAGCTGAGCTGACGAAGCTGGTCGGCTGATGATGCCGGAGTCCCCGGAGGAGGTTTGATGAAGAAATGGCAAAGCCCCCGGTCCAGCCGGGGTGACGAGGTAGGTCGGTAAGGCGACGACGGGAACGCAATGTCAACACGTCGGTGCACCGAAGTGACAGCGCTGCCCGACCCGGATCATTTACCTGTGCACAGAAAATAGTGCCAGCTGGAGATAATAATAATAATAAATTAAAAATTCATTGCATAATCAATAATTTATGCAAAGTGAGTAATAAAAGAAATATGGCCCGTGTGCCGAACACTCGATGAGGTAGAGCTCTTTCAACGATGCCGAAGTCCCCGGGGCAACCGGACATGTCGGTAAGGCAATTCGACCAACAAGATGATCACGCGAGCCGATTTATGCCATTTGGGACGACGACGTCGGCTTGCCGAAGTGTTAGCGCGGCCCAAACTAAATAGATTGCCTGCACGCACAAAGTAGTGCAACCGAGAAATAATAATAATAATGAAAAAAGGTGCATAATTAATTTATGCGAAGTGAAAAAGTTTGGTAAATATGGCACGAGCGCTGAGGCACGGCGATGGCTTTGTGGCACGGCGATGTCGACGAGGGTCAGCCTTCCCAGGTGACAGGGAGGAGTTGGCCGGACCGACGCTAGGTACAAGTGTTGACAAAATATCTCTGCAAAAAATAATATAGTACAAACCAACAGAGAGAAAAAACTCTGTGTGCAATAATTTGATGAGCCAAACAAATAGCCTGATGAAATAAAACATAGTTGACAGCTAAGGTTGTAACAGACCAAGGCAAAAAAGAAACCATATCTACAGAACTGGTACTACCAAATATCAAGAATATATTGATTTTGATCTTTACGTGGAGTAGTTGTACTTGAATTACTAGAATCCACTTACCAAATCTGAGGTGCCGTGCTACAAAATTAATAGTCAATTGGGTTATAGGTCTACGTACTTGTCAACAAAAAAGTAGTAGAGGACCAACGACTAGGAGCTGAAGAAAAAAAAGGAGGAGAAAGAAAAGCAATCTCCCTGATGTTGTGCTTGGAGGTCCTCTTCTCGACATGGTCGTTCGGGACCTGCCGCCGCATCATGTATGCACTGTTGCACGTGTGCCGCTGAGAGGTCGTTGAGCCGGGTCCAACTAGACCATAGCGTGATCGCAACAACGATGAGTGAAAAAAAGGAATACTAAATAAGTAATTCAAGATGGATTAGTAAAACCAAACAAAAAGGCAGAATATCTATCAATTAGGTATGGCAAACGTGCCCAATTTGGCACTAGTACTTCCCTCGCTAGTATATCCATGCTCACGCTTTTACTTTGCTAGGTCGGGTACGGGACTTGCACGTGGATTATCTCCTCATGTGCCTTTATTTCTGGATGGGGCGGCCGTGGTTGCGGACGCGTAGACAGTCTGAGGATCGATCACTGGCCTTGCTTCTAGTTTGTTGCTGCTTCGCCGGCGCGCCCTTGATGGATTTTACCAAGGTCCCCGATCGATTGCTGAATTTTACAGATCGTCCGCGTACGGAATATTGCACAACCTTTCTTTTGTCCTATCTGCTAACAAAATTATGCTAGACAAGGGTAATAATTCTCAAAGAAAAGGTATATATATGACTTGTGCCGTCAGTCAAGATCCGGTCAAACCACGAGGATCAATTTTGACATGGATAGGAATCCACAGGATGAAGAATTCGGTGGTCCGACGATGATTGCGCCGTGATTTTTTTTTTCTGAAACTATCGGCACTGTCCACCAACCGATCCTTGAAAACCACGTTCAAGGTTAGTATTATTAGTATGGGGCTGCATGCCCTAATCATATTTAATACATAGAAGGTAATGGCTCACGCCATAGCACTTAATTTGATAAAGGGGAAAAAAGACTTCCTGGGCGGCCCCGTTGCTGGAGACCGGATTTACTTCCGTATTGTGTACGGCCGCAGGATCCTCGAGCAGCCGTGTCCGGACAATTCCCATACGTGATCTGACGTTTTGACATCGTCCATGTCCCGTACGACATTAAAATATTCCTTCGAATCCCGTTCTACAGCGAGACTCAAATCGTTCTGCGAACAAACCAGAACACAACAGTAGCAGTAATTTGTAAAAAACATAATTTGCATGGAACAGATTGAACTGAAAAAATATCACCTGATCGTCCCACCGATCCGTGGCGATCACCCAGCAGGCTCTCAATGAAAGCACCAATGTCGGTTCAATATCCGGCGTATCTCGTAGTAGGGGTCCTAAGCTAGGCGTCTTGGAGCGATGGTAACATGGATACGGGGTTTTAACCAGCTTCGGGCTCTCTTGATGAGATAATACCCTACATGCTGCTTTTGATTGTATTCATATGGGTGTAGTACAGAGTACACGTATCTACCACGAGATTGTAGTAATGAATATGAGATATCTATTGACTAGCCTGGCCTCGGTTTATATAAGACACCGGAGGCCTAGGGTTTAGGAGAGTCCTTGTCTTGGGCGCCAAGTCTTGCGGAGTCTTCCTTGTATGCGGCAGGGGTTGTTCGAGCTGGCCCATGAGGATGCGGCCATGGGGTCCTCGGCCCAATCTAACTGATCGGGAGACGACGTGGTGAGTACCCCATAGTCCAGGACACCGTCAAACGGCGCTAGAAATTGCTTGATCTCTACTACACAACCTTCTTCTTGTAGACGTTGTTGGGCCTCCAAGTGCAGAGGTTTGTAGGACAGTAGCAAATTTCCCTCAATCGGATGACCTAAGGTTTATCAATCCATGGGAGGCGTAGGATGAAGATGGTCTCTCTCAAACAACCCTGCAAACAAATAACAAAGAGTCTCTTGTGTCCCCAACACACCCAATACAATGGTAAATTTTATAGGTGCACTATGGATGGTAGATATAGGTTTTTGTAATCTGAAAATATAAAAACAGCAAGGTAACTAATGATAAAAGTGAGCATAAACGGTATTGCAATGCTTCGAAATAAGGCCTATGGTTCATACTTTCACTAGTGTAAGTTCTCTCAACAATAATAACATAATTAGATCATATAACAATCCCACAACATGCAACAAAGAGTCACTCCAAAGTCAGTAATAGCGGAGAACAAAGGAAGAGATTATTGTAGGGTACGAAACCACCTCAAAGTTATCCTTTCTGATCGATCTATTCAAGAGTTCGTACTAGAATAACACCTGAAGATACAAATCAACCAAAACCCTAATGTCACCTAGATAATCCAATGTCACCACAAGTATCCACGGGTATGATTATACGATATGCATCACACAATCTCATATTCATCTATTCAAACCAACACAAAGTACTTCAAAGAGTGCCCCAAAGTTTCTACCGGAGAGTCAAGACAAAAACGTGTGCCAACCCCTATGCATAGATTCCCAAGGTCACGGAACCTGCAAGTTGATCACCAAAACATACATCAAGTGAATCAATAGAATACCCCATTGTCACCACGGGTATCCCACGCAAGACATACATCAAGTGTTCTCAAATCCTTAAACACTCAATACGATAAGATAACTTCAAAGGGAAAACTCAATCCATTACAAGAGAGTAGAGGGGGAGAAACATCATAAGATCCAACTATAATAGCAAAGCTTGCGATACATCAAGATCATGCCGAATCAAGAACACGAGAGAGAGAGAGAGAGAGAGAGAGATCAAACACATAGCTACTGGTACATACCCTCAACCCCAAGGGTGAACTACTCCCTCCTCGTCATGGAGAGCGTCGGGATGATGAAGATGGCCACCGATGAGGGATTCCCCGTCCGACAGGGTGCCGGAACAGGGTCCCGATTGGTTTTTGGTGGCTACAGAGGCTTGCGGCGGCGGAACTCCCGATCTAGGTTATGTTCTGGAAGTTTGGGTATATATAAGAGGTGTTGGCATTGGGAACAAGTCAGGGGGGTCTCCGAGGCAGCCACGAGGTAGGGGGGCGCGCCCAGGGGGGTAGGGCGCCCCCACCCTCATGGGTGCCTCAGGACTCTTCTGACCCATCTCCGATACTTCGTGGGCTTCTTCTGGTCCAAAATTAATCTCCGTCAATTTTCAGGTCAATTGTACTCCGTTTGGTTTTCCTTTTCTGCGATACTCAAAAACAAGGAAAAAACAGAAACTGGCACTGGGCTCTAGGTTAATAGGTTAGTCCCAAAAATAATATAAAAGAGCATAATAAAGCCCATTAAACATCCAAAACAGATAATATAATAGCATGGAACAATCAAAAGTTATAGATACGTTGGAGACGTATCAGCATCCATGATGCGGAGGCCTCGCCCTCTTCCATGTCCAAGGAGCCAATCGTCATCGATATCTCCGACAATGAGGAGTAGCTTGTCTTATTAGCTCACTATAAGGACCCACGTTCAGTTTGCTAGCTACTGCCTTTCCTTAACAAATTCTAGTGAATTGTGCTATCTACTTTCACCATGCGATCTTCTCCTATAGTGTATATGTTCTATATGTCGTGCAATGTGGTGTTCAATTAACTGCTTGGTTCAATTATGCAAATGTGATGTTCAATTCTTCAGGGTGCAATATTTCCAAGTTGTTAAGCATGCTTGGTTTGGTTAACTGTCTGATCTTCAATTAGGAGTATGTTATATTGTTCAATTGGTGTTTACTTAACTGCTTGGTTCATTTGTTGTGGCTTGGTTCACTTGTTGTGGTGTTTAGTTAACTGCTTGGTTCAATTTGACAATGCGATGTTCAATTGTTGTGGCTGCATTCTGTTATTGTATACCATGTGAGGAATAAATCGAATTTGGCTGTACTAAATACATGAGAAACAAATACAATTGCTATATTTCCAAGTTGTTAAGCATGCTTTGTTTGGTTAACTATCTGATCTTCTATTAGGAGTATGTTATATTGTGCAATGTGGTGCTCAGTTAACGTTTGGTTCATTTGTTGTGGTGTTTAGTTAACTGTTTGGTTCAATTCTGCAATGCGATGTTCAATTGTTGTGGCTGCATTCTCTTATTGTATACCACGTGAGGAATAAATCGAATTTGGCTGTACTAAATACATGAGAAACAAATACAATTGCTCTATTGCCAAGTTGTTAAGCATGCTTGGTTTGGTTAACTATCTGATCTTCTATTAGGAGTATGTTATATTTTGCAATGTGGTGCTCAGTTAACGTTTGGTTCATTTGTTGTGGTGTTTAGTTAACTGTTTGGTTCATTTCTGCAATGCGATGTTCAATTGCTGTGGCTGCATTCTCTTATTGTATACCACGTGTGGAATAAATCGAATTTGGCTGTACTAAATACATGAGAAACAAATACAATTGCTCTATTGCCAAGTTGTTAAGCCTGCTTGGTTTGGTTAACTGTCTGATCTTCTATTAGGAGTATGTTATATTTTGCAATGTGGTGCTCAGTTAACGTTTGGTTCATTTGTTGTGGTGTTTAGTTAACTGCTTGGTTCAATTCTGCAATGCAATGTTCAATTGTTGTGGCTGCATTCTGTTATTGTATACCATGTGAGGAATAAATCGAATTTGGCTGCACTTAATACATGAGAAACATATACAAGTGCTATATTTCCTAGTTCTTAATCATGCTTGGTTTGGATAAATGGGTTTTCCATGTGGCTTGAATTAATCTGATCAATCTGCAATGTGCTTATTTATCATCAACATATT
This sequence comes from Triticum aestivum, assembly GCF_018294505.1. Lineage (NCBI taxonomy): Eukaryota > Viridiplantae > Streptophyta > Magnoliopsida > Poales > Poaceae > Triticum > Triticum aestivum. Next base: position 76,145,835 of record NC_057802.1, read on the forward strand.
TTACTGATAGCATGCGAACCCTTACTTAACCTGATGACTAACTACCTTATATGTGTTGCAGGGAAACAATGGGAAGCACTGAGGTTTACAAGATGGTACTAACTATTATACCTTGCCTTTTTGTATTCCTTTGCCCCATTTCCAATATAGAGAAGATATTTATGCACATCCTTGTTTTCAAGCTTCACTAATGATTACCTCTCGAACCACCTCTGTGGTCAGGAGGCGAGTAAAGTTTTCATACAACACCCACAGTTCAATATTGAAGTGTTCCTAAAGAGGTCGAAGGATGGACGAGTCAATCATCCATAGGCACTGGCCTAAAGTTGCAAAGACCTTCAACATGAATGAAGGCTCAATATTCGCCTTCCGCTTCAGCAGTTTTCCAGATGAGATGCATCTCTCTATGTACCGTCTATGATGCTAATTTCGAAAGGTTCTAGATGTTGCATGTGAAACTTGCTGCTGGTGCAGTTGTGTAATGGGGTAGCTGAGTGCTGAAGCTATATCATATTGTGCTCTGATGTATTTCAATTATGAAATCCTGCTTCCTTAATATGGAAATGGAATATATTATGTGCTTAATATGAATGTCAATTAGATTAGTAAATGGATTATTAATAATAGGGCAATTAGCCTGCTAATTGGCCAATCAGCTTGATAATTGGGTTTTCCTATTGCAAACGGTTAATGAGAAAACACTGTGGGCAATGACCTAAGGAAACGCACACAGTTTCTAGGAATAAACCATGTTGGATCAATGAACAATCACACACGACATTCTCTTCAAAACTGTTTGCGTTACGCCACCTTGCGCAAACGTTTTCCTTGTAGTGACTGTGTGGGATGTATATACGAACGAAAACGTTTAGTGGTGACTGACTGTGTGGGATGTACTTACGACCAGAAATGATTTTGCCTGTATAATTGTATTTTTTGAGCACTACTGTATGTATTTCTGTATTTGAGTGCTTGCTGGTTGCATACGACCTCATTTTGCCGAGCGTGTGTGCCAGGAGGGCATATCCCCAACGGTTTCTGGGTCGTGTGGGAAGGACCCCCCTATCGCCCAAACTCACTTGGCGACGGTTCCAAATGCCATCGCGGAAAGGGGTAAAAAAAGTTTGTTTAGGACCAACGCGCACCAGTGATTTTTAATATATTCCAAAACTGACTTTCGTGGAGTTTCAGGACTTTTGGAGTTGTGCAGAATAGGTCTCTAATATTTGCTCCCTTTCCAGCCCAGAATTCCAGCTGCCGGCATTCTCCCTCTTCATGTAAACCTAGTAAAATAAGAGAGAAAAGGCATAAGTATTGTGACATAATGTGTAATACCAGCCCATAATGCAATAAATATCGATATAAAAGCATGATGCAAAATGGACGTATCAACTCCCCCAAGCTTAGACCTTGCTTGTCCTCAAGCGGAAGCCGATATAGAAAAATATGTCCACATGTTTAGAGATAGAGGTGTTGATAAATTAAAATACGGACATGAGGGCATCATGATCATTCTTAAAACAGCAGCATATATATATATTGTCATATGATTTCTTATGCTAAAGTAACAATCTATTCACAATGTAAAGTATGAATCAGAAACTTCATTGAAAACTAACAAACTATAACCTCAGTCATTGAAGCAATTGCAATTTATCATAACATCAGAAAGAGTCAATATAAGAGCTTTTCAGCAAGTCCACATACTCAACTATCATTTAGTCTTTCACAATTGCTAACACTCATGCAATACTTATGGGTATGAAGTTTTAATCGGACACAGAGAAATATAGGGGCTTATAGTTTTGCCTCCCAACCTTCTACCTCAAGGGTAACATCAACAATAATGCTTTATGAAAACCCACATCCAATTGGATATATATATCAGGATCTTTCCAACACATAGATCTTGCCAAAAGATAAAGTGTAAAAAGGAAAGGTGAAGATCACCATGACTCTTGTATAAGGTATAAGACAAAAATAAAAGATAGGCCCTTCGCAGAGGGAAGAAGAGGTTGTCATGTGCTTTTATGGTTGGATGCACAAAATCTTAATGCAAAAGAACGTCACTTCATATTGCCACTTGTGATAGGGACCTTTATTATGCAGTCCGTCGCTTTTATTTCTTCCATATCACAAGCTCGTATAAAGCTTAGTTTCTCCACACTAATAGATCATACATATTTAGATAGCAATTTTTATTGCTTGCAACAATGACAACTTACCTGAAGGATCTTACTCAATCCATAGGTAGATATGGTGGACTCTCATGGAAAAACTGGGTTTAAGGGTAGTTGGAAGCACAAGTAGTATCTCTACTTGGTGCAAAGAATTTGGCTAGCATGAGGGAGAAAGGAAAGCTCAACATGTTGGATGATCAATGACAATATAATTTATTTCAGATATAAGAAAACATAACCCATTACGTTGCCTTCCTTGTCTAACATCAACTTTTTAGCAAGTCATATTTTAATGAGTGCTCACAATCATGAAAGATGTCCAAGATAGTATATTTATATGTGAAAACCTCTCTTTCTTTATTACTTCCTATTAATTGCAACGATGACCAAACCTAAGTTTGTCAACTCTCAACAACTTTTATTCATCATACTCTTTATATGTGAAGTCATTACTCTCCATAAGATCAATATGATCCCTTTATTTATTTTTATTCTTTCTTTTTTCTATTTTTTCCCTCAAGATCATAGCAAGATAACCAAGCCCTCGACTCAAGACTAATATTTATTTTATATAGCTCACGGACTCGATTACATAGATAAGGATCAATACAAAAACTCAAAGCTAGATCATACTAAACTTTATTCTACTAGATCAAGATATAACCAAAAGGATCAAACTAAGAAAAACGGTAAAGGTAGGAGTGTGATGGTGATACGATACCGGGGCACCTCCCCCAAGCTTGGCAGTTTCCAAGGGGAGTGCCCATACCCATGTGATTATGTCTCTTTCTTCGGAAGTGGTGATGTGATATTATTGGCGATGATGCCCCTTCGGATATGATTCTCTTCCTCGAGCTTATTGACTTGCTGCTTGAGATCCATTATTTCCTTACGGAGCTTACCCGTGACGGCTAATGCTCCTACCACCCATGGATGTTGCATAGATGCGGGAGAACAAGTAACACTCTTTTTCAAATTTTCATAAGAAAGAAACCTAGCATTGGGAGGGATGACCGAGTTTGGAATTGTTGAGCTCTGAAGTTCCACCATCGCGAATCTGGCTTGGAGACGAGAGTTAACTTCTTGATCCTCCTCCATGGCATCTATCCTTTTCAAGTCGGCCTCCATCTCTTCCTGCGTTGATGGCCCAAAGTGGTCAGCATCGCTGTTTGCTCCTGGCCCCGGTGTCGGATGAGACGCCCGACTCTCCCCGACTGACTCTTGAGAAGACATCTTGCTCTAAATCTGCTCCAGAAACAACTCGAAACAAAAATAGAGGATATTTGCGTGGTACGATGGTCAAAACCTTCGGGAGATTATATAATAAATTTTTACCGACCAAAAGAAGTATCGTATAAGAAAACGGAGTCCGGAGGGCACACGAGGTGCCCACGAGGCAGGGGGCGCGCCTAGGGGGGTAGGGTGCGCCCTCCACCCTTGTGGATGCCTTGTGTCCTTCCCGGACTACTTCTTACTTTCCTATTTTCTTAAATATTCCGAAATGGAGAAAAATTGCTATTAGAACTGTTTTGGAGTCGGTTTACTTACCGTACCACATACCTATTCCTTTTCGGAGTCTAAAACGTTCTGGAAAGTGTCCCTTATGTACTCCCCCGGGGTTACGATGTCAATAACATTAGTTTCAACATTTATGGGATTACCTGAGATATAATGTTTGATTCTTTGACCGTTCACAACCTTTGGATTTGTGCCTTCGAAGTTGTTTTTTTTTATGGTACCGAAACGATAAACCTCCTGGATAACGTAAGGACCTTCCCATTTAGAGAGAAGTTTTCCTGCAAAAAATCTTAAACGAGAGTTGTATAACAAAACATAATCACCTACATTAAACTCACGCTTTTGTATCCTTTTGTCGTGCCATCTTTTAACTTTTTCTTTAAACAGTTTGGCATTCTCATAGGCCTGGGTTCTCCACTCATCAAGTGAGATAATGTCAAATATTCTCTTCTCACTATCAAGTTTGAAGTCATAATTGAGCTCTTTAATGGCCCAATATGCCTTATGTTCTAGTTCGAGAGGTAAATGACATGCTTTTCTATAAACCATTTTAAACGGAGACATACCCATAGGATTTTTATATGCAGTTCTATAGACCCATAATGCATCGTCATGTTTCTTGGACCATTTCTTTCTAGATCTATTAACACTCTTTTGCAAAATTAATTTAATCTCTCTATTACTCAGTTCTACTTGACCACTAGACTGTGGGTGGTATGGAGATGCAATTCTATGATTAACATCATACTTAGCAAGCATTTTACGAAAAGCACCATGAATAAAATGTGAACCACCATTAGTCATTAAGTATCTAGGGACTCCAAACCTCGGAAAAATAACTTATTTAAGCATCTTAATAGAGGTGTTATGATCAACACTACTAGTTGGAACAGCTTCTACCCACTTAGTAACGTAATCAACAGCAACTAAAATATGTGTATACCCATTAGAGGAAGGAAAAGGTCCCATATAATCAAAGCCCCAAACATCAAATGGTTCAATAACAAGTGAATAGTTCATAGGCATTTCTTGACGTCTACTAATATTACCGATTCTTTGACATTCATCACAAGACAAGACAAACTTACGGGCATCTTTGAAAAGAGTAGGCCAATAAAAACCGGATTGCAATACCTTATGTGCAGTTCTATCTCCAGCGTGGTGTCCTCCATAAGCCTCGGAGTGACACTTGCGTAGGATCTGTTCCTGTTCATGCTTAGGTACACAACGTCTAATAACACCATCTACTCCTTCTTTATAAAGGTGTGGGTCATCCTAGAAGTAATGTCTTAAATCACAGAAAAACTTTTTCTTTTGCTGGTATGTGAAACTAGGTGGTATATATTTAGCAACAATGTAATTAGCATAATCAGCATACCATGGAGCAGTACGAGAAGCATTTATGAGAGCTAATTGTTCATCAGGAAAACTATCATCAATAGGTAGTGGGTCATCAAGAACATTCTATAACCTAGACAAGTTGTCTGCAACGGGGTTCTCAACTCCCTTTCTATCAATAATATGCAAATCAAATTCTTGTAGCAAGAGAACCCATCTAATAAGTCTAGGTTTAGCATCTTTCTTTTCCATAAGATATTTAATAACAGCATGATCAGTGTGAACAGTTACTTTGGAATCAACAATATAAGGTCTGAACTTATCACAAGCAGATACAACTGCCAAAAATTCTTTTTCAGTAGTGGCATAATTTCTCTGGGCACTGTCTAGAGTTTTACTAGCATATTGGATAACATTTGATTTCTTATCAACTCTTTGTCCAAAGCATAACACATAATCACTAGCATCACACATAATTCCAAAGGGTAAATTCCAATCAGGTGGCTGAACAATAGGTGCAGAAATCAAGGCTTTCTTAAGTATTTCAAATGCTTCTACACATTCATCATCAAAGACAAAAGGAACATCTTTTGGTAAGAGATTAGTCAGAGGCCTAGAAATTTTAGAGAAGTCTTTAAAGAACCTCCTATAAAAACCGGCATGACCAAGGAAACTTCTTACACCTTTAAGGTCCTTAGGACACGGCATCTTTTCAATAGCATCAACTTTAGCTTTATCAACTTCAATACCTCTTTCAGAAATTTTATGCCCCAAGACAATACTGAAGGAAATATGCCCTAGAGGCAATAATAAAGTTGTTATTTATATTTCCTTGTATCATGATAAATGTTTATTATTCATGCTAGAATTGTATTAACCAGAAACTTAGTACATGTGTGAATACATAGACAAACAAAGTGTCACCAGTGTGCCTCTACTTGACTAGCTCGTTGAATCAAAGATGGTTAAGTTTCCTAGCCATAGACATGATTGTCATTTGATTAACGGGATCACATCATTAGAGAATGATGTGATTGACTTGACCCATTCCGTTAGCTTAGCATTTGATCGTTTAGTATATTGCTGTTGCTTTCTTCATGACTTATACATGTTCCTATGACTATGAGATTATGCAACTCCCGAATACCGGAGGAACACTTTGTGTGCTACCAAACGTCACAATGTAACTAGGTGATTTTAAAGGTGCTCTACAGGTGTCTCCGATGGTACTTGTTGAGTTGGCATAGATCAAGATTAGGATTTGTCAATCCGATTGTCGGAGAGGTATCTCTGGGCCCTCTCGGTAATGCACATCACTATAAGCCTTGCAAGCAATGCAACTAATGAGTTAGTTGCCAGATGACGTATTACGGAACGAGTAAAGAGACTTGCCGGTAACGAGATTGAAATAGGTATTGGGATACCGACGATCGAATCTCGGGCAAGTAACATACCGATGACAAAGGGAACAACGTATGTTGTTATGCGGTTTGACCGATAAAGATCTTCGTAGAATATGTAGGAGCCAAGATGAGCATCCAGGTTCTGCTATTGGTTATTGATCGGAGACATGTCTCGGTGATGTCTACATAGTTCTCGAACCCGTAGGGTCCGCACGCTTAACATTCGGTGATGATCGGTAATATGAGTTTATGTGTTTTGATGAACCGAAAGTAGTTCGGAGTCCCGGATATGATCACGGACATGAAGAGGAGTCTCGAAATGGTCAAGACATAAAGATCGATATATTGGAAGCTTATATTTGGACATCAGAATAGTTCCGGGTGAAATAGGGATTTTACCGGAGTGCCGGGGGGGTTACCGGAACCCCTCGGGGGCTAATGGGCCCTAGTGGAGAGAGAGAGAGAGGGGCCGGCCAGGGCAGGCCGCAGGCCCCCTCCCCTTGAGTCCGAATAGGACAAGGAAGGGGGGGCGGCGCCCCGCTGGCCTTTCCCCTCTCCCACTCCTTCCTTCCCCCTCCTAGTGGGACTAGGAAAGGGGAGTCCTACTCCCACTAGGAGGAGGACTCCTCCTCTTGGCGCGCCCTCCTAGGGCCGGCCGGCCTCCCCCTTGCTTATATATGGGGGCAGGGGGCACCCCATGGACACACAAGTTGATCATTGATCTTTTAGCCGTGTGCGGTGCCCCCTCCACCATAATCCACCTCGGTCATATCGTAGCGGTGCTTAGGCGAAGCCCTGCGTCGGTAGCATCATCATCACTGTCATCATGCCATCGTGCTGACGGAACTGTCCCTCGAAGATCTGCTGGATCGTGAGTTCGTGGGACGTCACCGAGCTGAACGTGTGCTGAACTCGGAGGTGCCGTGTGTTCGGTACTTGGATCGGTCGGATTGTGAAGATGTATGACTACATCAACCGCGTTGTCATAACGCTTCCGCTTACGGTCTACAAGGGTACGTGGACGACACTCTCCCCTCTCATTGCTATGCATCACCATGATCTTGCGTGTGCGTAGGAATTTGTTTGAAATTACTACATTCCCCAACAGTGGCATCCGAGCCAGGTTTATGCGTAGATGTTATATGCACGAGTAGAACACAAGTGAGTTGTGGGCAATACAAGTCATACTGCTTACCAGCATGTCATACTTTGATTCGGTGGTATTGTTGGATGAAGCGGCCCGGACTGACATTACGTGTACGCTTACGCGAGACTGATTCTACCGATGTGCTTCGCACACAGGTGGCTGGCGGGTGTCAGTTTCTCCTGCTTTAGTTGAATAGAGTGTGGCTACGCCCGGTCCTTGTGAAGGTTAAAACAGCACATACTTGACGAAATATCGTTGTGGTTTTGATGCGTAGGTAAGAACGGTTTTTGCTCAGCCCGTAGCAGCCACGTAAAACTTGCAAAAACAAAGTAGAGGACGTCTAACTTGTTTTTGCAGGGCATGTTGTGATGTGATATGGTCAAGACATGATGCTAAATTTTATTGTATGAGATGATCATGTTTTGTAACAGAGTTATCGGCAACTGGCAGGAGCCATATGGTTGTCGCTTTATTGTATGTAATGCAATCGCCATGTAATTGCTTTACTTTATCACTAAGCGGTAGCGATAGACGTAGAAGCAATAGTTGGCGAGACGACAACGATGCTACGATGGAGATCAAGGTGTCACGCCGGTGACGATGGTGATCATGATGGTACTTTGGAGATGGAGATCAAAGGTACAAGATGATGATGGCCATATCATATCACTTATATTGATTGCATGTGATGTTTATCTTTTATGCATCTTATTTTGCTTAGATCAACGGTAGCATTATAAGATGATCTCTCACTAAATTTCAAGGTATAAGTGTTCTCCCTGAGTATGCACCGTTGAGAAAGTTCGTCGTGCCGAGACACCACGTGATGATCGGGTGTGATAAGCTCTACGTTCACATACAACTGGTGCAAGCCAGTTTTGCACACGCAGAATAATCGGGTTAAACTTCACGAGCCTAGCATATGCAGATATGGCCTCAGAATACTGAGACCGAAAGGTCGAGCATGCATCATATAGTAGATATGATCAACATAGTGGTGTTCACCATTGAAAACTACTCCATCTCACATGATGATCGGACATGGTTTAGTTGATTTGGATCACGTGATCACTTAGATGATTAGAGGGATGTCTGTCTAAGTGGGAGTTCTTAAGTAATTTGATTAATTGAACTTTAATTTATCATGTACTTAGTACCTGATAGTATTTTGCATGTCTATGTTGTTGTAGATAGATGGCCCGTGCTGTTGTTCCGTTGAATTTTAATGCGTTCCTAGAGATAGCTAAGTTGAAAGATGATGGTAGCAACTACACGGACTGGGACCGTAACTTGAGGATTATCCTCATTGCTGCACAGAAGAATTACGTCCTGGAAGCACCGCTAGGTGTACCACCCGCGCCGGCAACTGCAGACATTGTGAATGCCTGAGTCGCGTGTTGATAACTACTCGATAGTTCAGTGTGCCATGCTTTACGGCTTAGAACCGGGACTTCAACGATGTTTTGAATGTCATGGAGCATATGAGATGTTCCAGGAGTTGAAGTTAATATTTCAAGCAAATGCCCGGATTGAGAGATATGATGTCTCCAATAAGTTCTACAACTGTAAAATGGAGGAGAATAGTTCTGTCAGTGAACATATACTCAGAATGTCTGGGTACTACAATCACTTGATTCAACTGGGAGTTAATCTTCCTGATGATAGTGTCATTGACAGAATTCTTCAATCACTGCCACCAAGCTACAAGAGCTTCATGATGAACTATAACATGCAAGGGATGGATAAGACAATTCCTGAGCTCTTCGCAATGCTAAAGGCTGCGGAGGTAGAAATCAAGAAGGAACATCAAGTATTGATGGTCAACAAGACCACCAGTTTCAAGAAAAGGGGTAAAGGGAAGAAGGGGAACTTCAAGAAGAACGGCAAGCAAGTTGCTACTCAAGTGAAGAAGCCCAAGTCTGGACCTAAGCCTGAGACTGAGTGCTTCTACTGCAAAGGGACTGGTCACTGGAAGCGGAACTGCCCCAAGTATTTGGCGGATAAGAAGGATGGCAAAGTGAACAAAGGTATATGTGATATACATGTTATTGATGTGTACCTTACCAATGCTCGCAGTAGCACCTGGGTATTTGATACTGGTTCTGTTGCCAATATTTGCAACTCGAAATAGGGACTACGGATTAAGCGAAGATTGGCTAAGGACGAGGTGACGATGCACATGGGAAATGGTTCCAAAGTTGATGTGATCGCAGTCAGCACGCTACCTCTACATCTACCTTCGGGATTAGTTTTAGACCCGAATAATTGTTATTTGGTGCCAGCGTTGAGCATGAACATTATATCTGGATCTTGTTTGATGCGAGACGATTATTCATTTAAATCTGAGAATAATGGTTGTTCTATTTACATGAGTAATATCTTTTATGGTCATGCACCTTTGAACAGTGGTCTGTTTTTGATGAATCTCGATAGTAGTGATACCCATATTCATAATATTGAAGCCAAAAGATGCAGAGTTGATAATGATAGTGCAACTTATTTGTGGCACTGCCGTTTAGGTCATATTGGTGTAAAGCGCATGAAGAAACTCCATTCTGATGGACTTTTGGAATCACTTGATTATGAGTCACTTGGTACTTGCTAACCATGCCTCATGGGCAAGATGACTAAAATGCCGTTCTCCGGAACAATGGAGCGAGCAACAGATTTATTGGAAATCATACATACTGATGTATGTGGTCTGATGAATGTTGAGGCTCGCGACGGGTATCATCATTTTCTCACCTACACAGATGATTTGAGCAGATATGGGTATATCTACTTGATGAAACATAAGTCTGAAACATTTGAAAAGTTCAAAAAAAATTCAGAGTGAAGTGGAAAATCATCGTAACTAGAAAATAAAGTTTCTACGATCTGATCGTCAAGGAGAATATTTGAGTTATGAGTTTGGTCTTCATTTGAAACAATGCGGAATAGTTTCGCAACTCACGCCACCCGAAACACCACAGCGTAATGGTGTGTCCGAACGTCGTAATCGTACTTTACTAGATATGGTACGATCTATGATGTCTCTTACTGATTTACCGCTATCGTTTTGGGGTTATGCTTTAGAGACGGCTGCATTCACGTTAAATAGGGCACCATCCAAATCCGTTGAGACGACGCCTTATGAACTGTGGTTTGGCAAGAAACCAAAGTTGTCGTTTCTTAAAGTTTGGGGCTGTGATGCTTATGTGAAAAAGCTTTAACCTGATAAGCTCGAACCCAAATCGGAGAAATGTGTCTTCATAGGATACCCAAAGGAGACAGTTGGGTACACCTTCTATCACAGATCCGAAGGCAAGACATTCGTTACTAAGAATGGATCCTTTCTAGAGAAGGATTTTCTCTCGAAATAAGTGAGTGGGAGGAAAGTAGAACTTGATGAGGTAACTGTACCTACTCCCTTATTAGAAAGTAGTTCATCACAGAAATCTGTTTCTGTGACTCCTAGACCAATTAGTGAGGAAGCTAATTATGATGATCATGTAACTTCAGATCAAGTTACTACCGAACCTCATAGGTCAACCAGAGTAAGATCCACACCAGAGTGGTACGGTAATCCTGTTCTGGAGGTCATGTTACTTGACCATGACGAACCTACGAACTATGAGGAAGCAATGATGAGTCCGGATTCCGCAAAATGGCTTGAGGCCATGAAATCTGAGATGGGATCCATGTATGAGAACAAAGTGTGGACTTTGGTTGACTTGCCCGATGATCGGCAAGCCATCAAGAATAAATGGATCTTCAAGAAGAAGATTGACGCTGACGGTAATGTTACTGTCTACAAAGCTCGACTTGTTGCGAAGGGTTTTCGACAAGTTCCAGGAGTTGACTATGATGCGACTTTCTCACCCGTAGCGATGCTTAAGTCCGTCCGAATCATGTTAGCAATTGCCGCATTTTATAATTATGAAATTTGGCAAATGGATGTAAAAATTGTATTCCTGAATGGATTTCTGGAAGAAGAGTTGTATATTATATGGACTGGTGCGTAAGGATGCTAACAAAGTGTGTAAGCTCCAAAGGATGCTAACAAAGTGTTGTATATTGTCGATCCAAAGGATGCTAACAAAGTGTGTAAGCTCCAGCGATCCATCTATGGACTGGTGCAAGCATCTCAGAGTTGGAATATACGCTTTGATAGTGTGATCAAAGCATATGGTTTTATACAGACTTTTGGAGAAGCCTGTATTTACAAGAAAGTGAGTGGGAGCTCTGTAGCATTTCTAATATTATATGTGGATGACATATTGTTGATTGGAAATGATATAGAATTTCTGGATAGCATAAAAGGATACTTGAATAAGAGTTTTTCAATGAAAAACCTCGGTGAAGCTGCTTATATATTGGGCATCAAGATCTATAGAGATAGATCAAGATGCCTAATTGGACTTTCACAAAGCACATACCTTGATAAAGTTTTGAAGAAGTTCAAAATGGATCAAGCAAAGAAAGGGTTCTTGCTTGTGTTACAAGGTGTGAAGTTGAGTCAGACTCAATGCCCGACCACTGCAGAAGATAGAGAGAAAATGAAAGATGTTCCCTATGCTTCAGCCATAGGCTCTATCATGTATGCAATGCTGTGTACCAGACTTGATGTGTGCCTTGCTATTAGCTTAGCAGGGAGGTACCAAAGTAATCCAGGAGTGGATCACTGGACAGCGGTCAAGAATATCCTGAAATACCTGAAAAGGACTAAGGATATGTTTCTCGTTTATGGAGGTGACAAAGAGCTCGTCGTAAATGGTTACGTCGATGCAAGCTTTGACACTGATCCGGATGACTCTAAGTCACAAACCGGATACGTGTTTATATTGAACGGTGGATCTATCAGTTGGTGCAGTTCTAAGCAAAGCGTCGTGGATGGATCTACGTGTGAAGCGGAGTACATAGCTGCTTCGGAAGCAGCAAATGAAGTAGTCTAGATGAAGGAGTTCATATCCGATCTAGGTGTCATCCCTAGTGCATCGGGTCCAATGAAAATATTTTGTGACAATACTGGTGCAATTGCCTTGGCAAAGGAATCCAGATTTCACAAGAGAACCAAGCACATCAAGAGACGCTTCAATTCCATCCGCGACCAAGTCAAGGAGGGAGACATAGAGATTTGCAAGATACATACGGATCTGAATGTTGCAGACCCATTGACTAAGCCTCTCTCATGAGCAAAACATGATCAGCACCAAGACTCCATGGGTGTTAGAATCATTACTGTGTAATCTAGATTTTTGACTCTAGTGCAAGTGGGAGACAGAAGGAAATATGCCCTAGAGGCAATAATAAAGTTGTTATTTATATTTCCTTAAATCATGATACATGTTTATTATTCATGCTAGAATTGTATTAACCGGAAACTTAGTACATGTGTGAATACATAGACAAACAAGTGTCACTAGTATGCCTCTACTTGACTAGCTCGTTGAATCAAAGATGGTTAAGTTTCCTAGCCATAGACATGAGTTATCATTTGATTAACTGGATCACATCATTAGAGAATGATGTGATTGACTTGACCCATTCCGTTAGCTTAGCATTTGATCATTTAGTATATTGCTATTGCTTTCTTCATGACTTATACATGTTCCTATCACTATGAGATTATGCAACTCCCGAATACCGGAGGAACACTTTGTGTGCTACCAAACATCACAACGTAACTGGGTGATTATAAAGGTGCTCTACAGGTGTCTCCGATGGTACTTGTTGAGTTGGCATAGATCAAGATTAGGATTTGTCACTCCGATTGTCGGAGAGGTATCTCTGGGCCCTCTCGGTAATGCACATCACTATAAGCCTTACAAGCAATGCAACTAATGAGTTAGTTGCGGGATGATGTATTACGAAACGAGTAAAGAGACTTGCCGGTAACGAGATTGTACTAGGTATTGAGATACCGACGATCGAATCTCGGGCAAGTAACATACCGATGACAAAGGGAACAACGTATGTTGTTATGCGGTTTGACCGATAAAGATCTTCGTAGAATATGTAGGAGCCAATATGAGCATCCAGGTTCCGCTATTGGTTATTGACCAGAGACGTGTCTCGGTCATGTCTACGTAGTTCTCGAACCCGTAGGGTCCGCACGCTTAACGTTCGGTGACGATCGGTAATATGAGTTTATGTGTTTTGATGAAACGAAGGTAGTTCGGAGTCCCGGATATGATCACGGAGATGACGAGGAGTCTCGAAATGGTCGAGACATAAAGATCGATATATTGGAAGCCTATATTTGGACATCAGAATAGTTCTGGGTGAAATCGGGATTTTACCGAAGTGCCGGGGGGGGGTTACCGGAACCCCCCGGGGGCTAATGGGCCTTGATGGGCCCTAGTGGAGAGAGAGAGGGGCCGGCCAAGGCAGGCCTCGCGCCCCTCCCCTTGGGTCCGAATAGGACAAGGAAGGGGGGTGGGGGCGGCGCCCCCCTTGCCATTCCCCTCTCCCACTCCTTCCTTCCCCCTCTTAGTGGAACTAGGAAAGGGGAGTCCTACTCCCACTAGGAGGAGGACTCCTCCTCTTGGCGCGCCCTCCTAGGGCCGGCCGGCCTCCCCCTTGCTCCTTTATATACGGGGGCAGGGGGGTACCCCATGGACACACAAGTTGATCATTGATCTTTTAGCCATGTGCGGTGCCCCCCTCCACCATAATCCACCTCAGTCATATCGTAGCAGTGCTTAGGCGAAGCCCTGCGTTGGTAGCATCATCATCACTGTCATCACGCTGTCATGCTGATGGAACTCTCCCTTCAAGCTCTGCTGGATCGTGAGTTCGTGGGACGTCACCGAGCTGAAAGTGTGCTGAACTCGGAGGTGCCGTGTGTTCGGTACTTGGATCGGTCGGATCGTGAAGACGTACGACTACATCAACCGCATTGTCATAACGCTTGCGCTTACTGTCTACGAGGGTACGTGGACGACACTCTCCCCTCTCGTTGCTATGCATCACCATGATCTTGTGTGTGTGTAGGTAATGTTTTGAAATTACTACGTTCCCCAACAAATACCTTCATTAACCATAAAGTGGCACTTCTCCCAATTCAAGACAAGATTAGTTTCTTCGCATCTCTGCAAAACTCAATCAAGGTAGCTTAAGCAATCATCAAAAGAAGTTCCATGCATGGAGAAATCATTCATGAAAACCTCAACAATCTTTTCACAAAAGTCAGAGAATATAGCAGCCATACTTCTTTGAAAGGTAGCAGGTGCATTACATAAACCAAAAGGCATATGTCTATAAGCAAAGGTACCGAAAGGGCAAGTAAAAGTGGTCTTATCCTGATCCTCTTTTGACACAGGTATTTGAGAGAAACCAGAATAACCATCTAGGTAGCAAAAATGTGTATGTTTAGATATCTTTCTAGAATTTTGATCAATAAAAGGTAAAGGGTCATGATCTTTTCTAGTAGCTTTATTTAATTTGAAGAAATCAATTACCATTCTATAACCTGTAACAATTCTTTGTGGGATCAATTCATCTTTATCATTAGGAACAACAGCAATACCTCCCTTCTTAGGGACACAATGGACAGGACTTACCCACTGACTATCAGCAACAGGATAAATTATACCTGCCTCTAGAAGCTTTAGTATTTCATTTCTTACCACTTCTTTCATCTTAGTATTTAATCATCGTTGGTGATCAACAACCGGTTTAGTGTCTTTCTCCAATTTTATTTTGTGCTGGCATAGAGTGGGACTAATGCCCTTAAGATCATCAAGAGTATATCCAATAGCAGCACGGTGCTTCTTCAGAGTTTTCAATAATCTCTCTTCTTCCTGCTCTGAAAGGTTAGCACTAATAATAACAGGATATATCTTCTTCTCATCAAGATAAGCATATTTAAGAGTATCAGGTAATGGTTTAAGCTCAGACACGGGATCACCCTTGGGTGGAGGAGGATCCCCTAGAATTTCAACAGGCAAGTTGTGTTTCAAAATAGGTCCATGTTTAAAGAATACTTCATCTATTTCCCTTCTTTCATTCATAAACATATCATTTTCATGGTCTAGCAAATATTTTTCTAAAGGGTCATGAGGAGGCACGGTAATAGAAGCAAGACCAATAATTTCATCTTTACTAGGCAATTCTTTATCATGGGGTTTTCTACGAAATTTAGCAAAATTAAAATCATGAGACATATCCCCTAAACCAACAGTAACAATATCCTTTTCGCAATCTATCCTAGCATTAACAGTATTCAAGAAGGGTCTACCAAATATAATGGGACAAAAGACATCTTGTGGGGAACCAAGAACAAGAAAATCAGTAGGATATTTAACTTCCCACACAAGACTTCAACATCTCTAACAATCCCAACTGATGAAATAGTATCCCTATTGGCAAGCTTAATTGTAACATCAATATCTTCTATCTCAGCAGGTGCAATATCATGCATAATTTCTTTGTATAAGGAATGGGGTATTGCACTCGCACTAGCACCCATATCACATAAGCCATGATAAAAATGGTCTCCTATTTTAACAGAAACAACAGGCATGCCGACAACAGGTCTATTTTTATTTTTAGTATCAGGTCTAGCAATTCTAGCAGCTTCATTACAGAAGTAAATAACATGCCCATCAATATTATCGACCAAGAGATCCTTAACCATAGCAATACTAGGTTCAACTTTAATCTGCTCAGGGGGTGTGGGTGTTCTAACATTACTCTTACGAACCACAGTTGAAGCTTCAACATGATCCTTTATTCTAACAGGGAAAGGTGGTTTCTCAATATAAGCGGTAGGAACAATAGGATCAAAATTATAAGTGATAGTCTTTTCTTCAACTTTAACAGGTTCAACTACTTTTACTTCAAGGGGAGGATGATATTTAAACCACTTCTCCTTAGGGAGATCAACATGAGTAGCAAATGATTCACAGAAAGAAGCTACTATCTCAGAGCCAAGTCCATATTTAGTGCTAAATTCATGAAAAACATCGGTATCCATAAAAGATTTAAAACAATCAAACTTAGGTGTTATACCGACTCCTTACCTTCGTCAAGTTCCCAATCTTCAGAGTTGCATTTAATTCTTTCCAATAAATCCCATCTGAATTCAATAGTCTTCATCATAAAGGAACCAGTACAAGAAGTATCGAGCCAAGCATAATTTTTTTGAATAATAATTTCTCTTGAGAGCTCATGATTGGGGCATGAATATAACATTGACTTAAGCCTCCCCCAAGCTTGAGCCATACTTTCTCCTTCGCGAGGCCAAAAATTATATATATAATTACGATCACGATGAACCAGATGCATAGGATAAAACTTCTGATGAAATTCCAATTTCAATCGGTTGTAGTTCCATGATCCAATATCATCAGATAGCCTAAACCATGTCAATGCCTTTACCTTCAAAGATAAAGGGAAGACCTTCTTCTAGATAACATCCTCGGGTATACCTGCAAGCTTAAATAATCCACAAACTTCATCCACATAGATTAGGTGCATATCGGGATGTAATGTTCCATCTCCTGTAAAAGGATTAGCTAGCAGTTTCTCTATCATACCCGAAGGAATTTCAAAGTAAACATTTTCAGTAGGTTCAGTAGGTTGAGGAGCAACTCTTTTCTCTACTGGTCGGGGTGAAGATACCCTGAACAAACCCCTCAAAGGATTATTTTCCATAGTAACAAGTGACTGTAAATTTCAGCACACTATATACAATTTTCCTTACCAAATTCCACCTACCAAAGGCACTTCACTCCCCGGCAACGGCGCCAGAAAAGAGTCTTGATGTCCCACAAGTATAGGGGATCTATGGTAGTACTTTCGATAAGTAAGAGTGTCAAACCCAACGAGGAGCAAAAGGAAATGACAAGCGGTTTTCAGCAAAGTATTCTCTACAAGCACTGAAATTATCGGTAACAAATAGTTTTATGATAAGGTAATTCGTAACGGGTAACAACTAACAAAAGTAAACAAGGTGCAGCAAGGTGGCCCAATCCTTTTTGTAGCAAAGGACAAGCTTGGACAAACTCTTATATAAAGGAAAGCGCTCCCGAGGACACATGGGAATTATCATCAAGCTAGTTTTCATCATGCTCATATGATTCGCATTCGTTACTTTGATAATTTGATATGTGGGTGGACCGGTGCTTGGGTACTGCCCTTCCTCGGACAAGCATCCCACTTATGATTAACCCCTCTCGCAAGCATCCGCAACTACGAAAGAAGAATTAAGGTAAACCTAACCATAGCATGAAACATGTGGGTCCAAATCAGCCCCTTACGAAGCAACACACAAACTAGGGTTTAAGATTCTGTCACTCTAGCAACCCATCATATACTTATTACTTCCCAATGCCTTCCCCTAGGCCCACACAATGGTGAAGTGTCATGTAGTCGATGTTCACATAACACCACTAGAGGAAAGATAACATACATCTCATCAAAATATCGAACGAATACCAAATTCACATGACTAATTATAACAAAACTTCTCCCATGTCCTCAGGAACAACCATAACTACTCACAAATCATATTCATGTTCATAATAAGAGGGGTATTAATAGGCATAAAGGATCTGAACATATGATCTTCCACCGAATAAACCAACTAGCATCAACTACAAGGAGTAATCAACACTACTAGCAACCCACAGGTACCAATATGAGATTTTGAGACAAAGATATGATACAAGAGATGAACTAGGGTTTGAGAGGAGATGGTGCTGGTGAAGATGTTGATGGAAATTGACCCCCTCCCGATGAGAGGATCGATGGTGCTGACAATGGTGACGATTTCCCCCTCCCGGAGGGATGTTTCCCCGGCAGAACAGCTCCGCCGAAGCCCTAGATTGATTCCGCCAAGGTTCCGCCTCGAGATGGCGGCGCTCCGTCCAAAAAGCTTCCTGCTTATTTTTTCCAGGGCAAAAGACACCTTATACCAGAAGATGGGCATCGGGGGGCTTCCAGGTGGCCCACGAGGCAGGAGGGCGCGCCCAGGGGGGTAGGGCGTGCCCTCCACCCTCGTGGACAGTGGGTGGCCTCCCTCTGGTGCTTTCTTCGCCCAATATTTTTAATATATTCCAAAATTGTCTTTCGTGGAGTTTCAGGACTTTTGGAGTTGTGCAGAATAGGTCTCTAATATTTGCTCCCTTTCCAGCCCAGAATTCCAGCTGCCGGCATTCTCCCTCTTCATGTAAACCTTGTAAAATAAGAGAGGAAAGGCATAAGTATTGTGACATCATGTGTAATAACAGCCCATAAATGCAATAAATATCGATATAAAAGCATGATGCAAAATGGACGTATCAGATACATAGACAAAACACCGTGTCCCTAGTAAGCCTCTACTAGACTAGCTTGTTAATCAAAGATGGTTAAGTTTCCTAACCATAGACATGTGTTGTCATTTGATGAATGGGATCACATCATAAGGAGAATGATTTGATGGATAAGACCCATGCATTAGCTTAGTATAATGATCGTTCAGTTTTATTGCTATAGCTTTCTTCATATCATATACATATTCCTTTGACTATGAGATTATGCAACTCCCGGATACCCGAGGAATGCCTTGTGTGCTATCAAACGTCACAATGTAATTGGATGATTAAAAAGATGCTCTACAGGTATCTCCGAAGGTGTTTGTTGGGTTGGCATAGATTGAGATTAGGATTTGTCACTCAGAGTATCAGAGAGGTATCTCTGGGCCCTCTCGGTAATGCACATCATAATAAGCCTTGCAAGCAATGTGACTAATGAGTTAGTTGTAGGATGATGGGTTATGGAATGAGTAAAGAGACTTGCCGGTAACAAGATTGAACAAGGTATGAAGATACCGACGATCGAATCTCGGGCAAGTAACATACCAATGACAAAGGGAATAACGTATATTGTCATTATGGTATGACCGATAAAGATCTTCGTAGAATATGTGGGAACCAATATGAGAATCCAGGTTCCGCTGTTGGTTATTGACTGAAGAAGTGTCTCGGTCATGTCTACATAGTTCTCGAACCCATAGGGTCCGCACGCTTAACGTTCGATGACGATTTTGTATTATATGAGTTATGTGATTTGGTGACTGAATGTTGTTCGGAGTCCTGGATGAGATCACGGACATGATGAGGAGTCTCGAAATGGTCAAGAGGTAAAGATTCATATATAAGACGATAGTATTCGGACACTGGAAGTGTTCCGGGAAGCACCGGGTTCTTATCGGGTCACTAGAAGGGGTTCCGGGCACCACGTCAAAAGATATGGGCCTTATGGGCCAAGGGGGGAAACACACCAGCCAGAAAGGGGTTGGTGCGCCCCCGTATGGGCTGGCCAAAATTGAGAAGGAAAGGGGAAGGAGGAAAGGAAAAAGGGAATAGGATTCCCTCTTCCCCCTCTTCCCTTCCTACTCCGAATAGGAATAGGAAAGGGGGAGGCCGAATTGGGAGGTGCCCAAGTAGGATTCCTCCTACTTGGGGCGCCCCTTGGCTGCCTCTCCTCCTCTCCAACCTATATATATGAGGGGGGGGGGCACCGCTAGAACACACACCAGCAATTGTTAGCCGTGTGCGGCGCCCCCTCCACAGTTTACGCCTCTGGTCATATTCACGTAGTGGTTAGGCGAAGCCCTGCGCGGATTACTTCACCATCACCATCACCATGCCATCGTGCTGACGGAACTCTCCCTCGACACTTTGATGGATCAATAGTTTGAGGGACGTCATCGAGCTGAACGTGTGCAGAACTCGGAGGTGCCGTACGTTTGGTGCTTGATCAGTCGAAATGAGAAGAATTTCGACTACATCAACCACGTTGTCAAACGCTTCCGCTTTCGGTCTACGAGGGTACGTGGATGAAGGAAATATGCCCTAGAGGCAATAATAAAGTTGTTACTTATATTTCCTTGTATCACGATAAATGTTTATTATTCATGCTAGAATTGTATTAACCGGAAACTTGATACATGTGTGAATACATAGACAAATCAAAGTGTCCCTAGTATGCCTCTACTTGACTAGCTCGTTAATCAAAGATGGTTAAGTTTCCTAACCATAGATATGTGTTGTCATTTGATGAATGGGATCACATCATTAGGAGCATGATGCGATGGACAAGACCCATCCGTTAGCTTAGCATAATGATCGTTAAGTTTTATTGCTATTGCTTTCTTCATGACTTATATATTCCTTTGACTATGAGATTATGCAACTCCCGAATAACAGAGGAATACCTTGTGTGCTATGAAACGTCATGTGACGCCCTCGATTCAATCGTACACTAATCATACACGCAAATGTGTACGATCAAGATCAAGGACTCATGGGATGATATCACAACACAACTCTAGACACAAAATAAAATAATAGAAGCTTTATATTACAAGCCATGGGACTCGAGGGCTCGAATACATAAGCTCGAAAACACAAGAGTCAACGGAAGCAACAATATCTGAGTACAGACATGAGTTAAACAAGATTTCCTTAAGAAGGCCAGCACAAGAGCATCTACGATCGAAAAGGCAAGGCCTCCTGCCTGGGTGCCTCCTAACTACGCCTGGTCGTCGGCGGTCTCCACGTAGTAGTAGGCATCGACGATGGCATCTGGCTCCTGGGCTCTGACATCTGGTTGCGACAACCGAAAAGAAGAAGAAAGGTGGAAAAAGGGGAGCAAAGCAACCGTGAGTACTCATCCAAATTACTCGCAAGCAAGGATCTACACTACATATGCATCGGTATCAATGAAAAGGGTTGTATCTGTGGACTGGACTGCAGAATGCCAGAAGAGAAGGGGAAAGCCTAGCCTATCGAAGACTAGCATCTTCTGGAAACCACCATCTTGCAGCAACAGGAGGGAGTAGAGTAGCATAAAGTAAAGTAGTAGAAGTGTTATCAACCTTAGCCAGAGATCCTTTCTCGACTCCCTGCGAGAAAGCAATCCCAGAGCCATACTATCCATTTCTCATATCCATGTCTCATCTCAAGTATCCAGTTCTAGTTGTATCGATCGTGATACAACTCCAAGTGTCCGTTACCGTAGGATAGGCTATCGATAGATTTTTTTCATCCCTGCAGGGGTGCACCAACTTACCCACCACACTCGATTAACTCCGGCCAGACACACTTTCCTGGGTCATGCCCGGCCTCGGCCAAACAATACGCCGCAACCCGACCTAGGCTTAATAGAGAGGTCAGCACGCCGGACCTAACCTATGCCCCCAGGGGTCATGGGCCATCACCTCGGGAACTCCTGCACGTTGCGAGGGCGGCCGGTGAGCAGACCTAGCTACCTCCTTCAAAAAGGCAGGTGCTTACGTAGTCCAACCCGGCACGCCCCGCTCAGTCGCTGACGTCTATTAAGCTTCGACTGATGTATACGACACAGAACGCCCATACAATGCCCACGTGATGGTTAGTGCTATCAGACCAGAGGCCCCTCGGATCAAATATCCAAATCATAGTGGATTAGGAACGCGCGGTAACAAGCAGAGACTCAGGAAAGATGTGACCCCGTTGCCCCGTCTCGAGGACTTGCGGCAAGGGCTAAGAATATCTGGCCACGCCTCGTAAGTATCTCGCGGGCACCTTCCAGGTCAACCCGACTCCACATCACTCGCGGGCACCCCTCAGGGTCGACCCGCCTTTCCAAGAAACAGCTGTAAAGACCAAGTATCTGTGTGTCCAAACATCAAGGGGAAAACCCGAGGAATCACCTGTTGGGGAACGTAGTAATTTCAAAAAATTTCCTACGTACACGCAAGATCATGGTGACGCATAGCAACGAGAGGGGAGAGTGTTGTCCACGTACCCTCGTAGACCGACAGCGGAAGCGTTATCACAACGCGGTTGATGTAGTCGTACGTCTTCACGATCCGACCGATCAAGTACCGAACGTACGGCACCTCCGAGTTCTACACACGTTCAGCTCGATGACGTCCCTCGAACTCCGATCCAGCCGAGTGCTGAGGGAGAGTTTCGTCAGCACGACGGCGTGGTGATGATGATGATGTTCCACCGACGCAGGGCTTCGCCTAAGCTCCGCAACGGTATTATCGAGGTGTAATATGGTGGAGGGGGGCACCGCACACGGCTAAGAGATCTCAAGGATCAATTGTTGTGTCTCTGGGGTGCCCCCTGCCCCCGTATATAAAGGAGCAAGGGAGGAGGAGGCCGGCCCTAGGAGGGGGCGCACCAAGTGTGGACTCCTACTAGGACTCCCTAGTCCTAGTAGGATTCCACCTCCCATAAGGAATAGGAAAAGAGGAAGGGAAAAAGAGAAGGAAGGAAGGGGGCGCCCCCCTTCCCTAGTCCAATTCGGACCAGACCAAGGGGAGGGGTGCGGCCACCCTTGAGGCCCTTTTCCTTCTTTCCCGTATGGCCCAATAAGGCCCAATACGTATTCCCGTAACTCTCCGGTACTCCGAAAAATACCCGAATCACTCGGAACCTTTCTGAAGTCCGAATATAGTCGTCCAATATATCGATCTTTACGTCTCGACCATTTCGAGACTCCTCGTCATGTCCCCGATCTCATCCGGGACTCCGAACTCCTTCGGTACATCAACATACATAAACTCATAATAAAACTGTCATCGTAACTTTAAGCGTGCGGACCCTACGGGTTCGAGAACTATGTAGACATGACCGAGACACGTCTCTGGTCAATAACCAATAGCGGGACCTGGATGCCCATATTGGCTCCCACATATTCTACGAAGATCTTTATCGGTCAGACCGCATAACAACATACGTTGTTCCCTTTGTCACCGGTATGTTACTTGCCCGAGATTTGATCGTCGGTATCTCGATACCTAGTTCAATCTCATTACCGGCAAGTCTCTTTACTCGTTCCGTAACACATCATCCTGCAACTAACTCATTAGTCACAGTGCTTGCAAGGCTTATAGTGATGTGCATTACCGAGTGGGCCCAGAGATACCTCTCCGACAATTGGAGTGACAAATCCTAATCGCGAAATACGCCAACCCAACAAGTACCTTTGGAGACACCTGTAGAGCACCTTTATAATCACCCATTTACGTTGTGACGTTTGGTAGCACACAAAGTGTTCCTCCGGTAAACGGGAGTTGCATAATCTCAGAGTCATAGGAACATGTATAAGTCATGAAGAAAGCAATAGCAACATACTAAACGATCGAGTGCTAAGATAACGGAATGGGTCAAGTCAATCACATCATTCTCCTAATGATGTGATCCCGTTAATCAAATGACAACTCATGTCTATGGCTAGGAAACATAACCATCTTTGATCAACGACCTAGTCAAGTAGAGGCATACTAGTGACACTCTGTTTGTCTATGTATTCACACAAGTATTATGTTTCCGGTTAATACAATTCTAGCATGAATAATAAACATTTATCATGATATAAGGAAATAAATAATAAATTTATTATTGCCTCTAGGGCATATTTCCTTCAGTCTCCCACATGCACTAGAGTCAATAATCTAGTTCACATCGCCATGTGATTTAACACCAATAGTTCACATCACCATGTGATTAACACCCATAGTTCACATCGTCATGTGACCAACACCCAAAGGGTTTACTAGAGTCAATAATCTAGTTCACATTGCTATGTGATTAAAACCCAAAGAGTACTAAGGTGTGATCATGGTTTGCTTGTGAGAGAAGTTTAGTCAACGGGTCTGCCACATTCAGAGCCGTATGTATTTTGCAAATATTCTATGTCTACAATACTCTGCACGGAGCTACTCTAGCTAATTGCTCCCACTTTCAATATGTATCTAGACTGAGACATAGAGTCATCTAGATTAGTGTCAAAACTTGCATTGACGTAACCTTTTACGATGAACCTTTTGTCACTTCCATAATCGAGAAACATATCCTTATTCCACTAAGGATAATTTTGACCGTTGTCCAGTGATCTACTCCTAGATCACTATTGTACTCCCTTGCCAAAATCAGTGTAGGGTATACAATAGATCTGGTACACAGCATGGCATACTTTATAGAACCTATGGCCGAGGCATAGGGAATGACTTTCATTCTTTTTCTATCTTCTGCCGTGGTCGGGCTTTGAGTCTTTTACTCAATTTCACACCTTGTAACACAGGCAAGAACTCTTTCTTTGACTGTTCTATTTTGAACTATTTCAAAATCTTGTTAAGGTATGTACTCATTGAAAAACTTATCAAGCGTCTTCATCTATCTCTATAGATCTTGATGCTCAATATGTAAGCAGCTTCACCTAGGTCTATCTTTGAAAAACTCCTTTCAAACACTCCTTTATGCTTTGCAGAATAATTCTACATTATTTCTGATTAACAATATGTCATTCACATGTACTTATCAGAAATGCTGTAGTGCTCCCACTCACTTTCTTGTAAATACAGGCTTCACCGCAAGTCTGTATACAACTATATGCTTTGATCAACTTATCAAAGCGTATATTCCAACTCCGAGATGCTTGCACCAGTCCATTGATGGATCGCTGGAGCTTGCATATTTTGTTAGCACCTTTAGGATTGAAAAACCCTTCTAGTTGCATCATATACAACTCTTCTTTAATAAATCCATTAAGGAATGCAGTTTTGTTTATCCCTTTGCCAGATTTCATAAAATGCGGCAATTGCTAACATGATTCGGACAGACTTAAGCATAGATACGAGTGAGAAACTCTCGTCGTAGTCAACATCTTGAACTTGTCGAAAACCTTTTTGCGACAATTCTAGCTCTGTAGATAGTGACACTACTATCAGCGTCCGTCTTCCTCTTGAAGATCCATTTAATCTCAATGGCTCGCCGATCATTGGGCAAGTCAATCAAAGTCCATACTTTGTTTTCATATATGGATATCATCTCAGATTTCATGGCCTCAAGCCATTTTGCGGAATCTGGGCTCATCATCGCTTCCTCATAGTTCGTAGGTTCGTCATGGTCAAATAACATGACCTCCAGAACAGGATTACCATACCACTCTGGTGTGGATCTCACTCTGGTTTACCTACGAGGTTTGGTAGTAACTTGATCTGAAGTTTACATGATCATCATCATTAACTTCCTCACTAATTGGTGTAGGAGTCACAGGAACAGATTTCTGTGATGAACTACTTTCCAATAAGGGAGCAGGTACAGTTACCTCATCAAGTTCTACTTTCCTCCCACTCACTTCTTTCGAGAGAAACTCCTTCTCTAGAAAGGATCCATACTAAGCAACGAATGTCTTGCCTTCGGATCTGTGATAGAAGGTGTACCCAAATGTCTCCTTTGGGTATCCTATGAAGACACATTTCTCCGATTTGGGTTTGAGCTTATCAGGATGAAATTTTTTCACATAAGCATCGCAACCCCAAAATTTTAAGAAACGACAACTTTGGTTTCTTGCCAAACCACAGTTCATAAGGCGTCGTCTCAACGGATTTTGATGGTGCCCTATTTAACGTGAATGCAGCTGTCTCTAATGCATAACCCCAAAACGATAGTGGTAGATCGGTAAGATACATCATATATCGCACCATATCTAATAAAGTACGATTATGACGTTCGGACACACCATTACACCGTGGTGTTCCAGGTGGCGTGAGTAGTGAAACTATTTCACATTGTTTTAACTGAAGGCCAAACTCGTAACTCAAATACTCTTCTCCACGATCAGATCGTTGAAACTTTATTTTCTTGTTACGATGATTCTCCACTTCACTCTGAAATTCTTGGAACTTTTCAAATGTTTCAGACTTGTGTTTCATCAAGTAGATATACCCATATCTGCTCAAATCATCTGTGAAGGTCAGAAAATAATGATACCTTCTACGAGCCTCAATATTCATCGGACCACATACATCTGTATGTATGATTTCCAACAAATCTGTTGCTCTCTCCATAGTTCCGGAGAATGGCGTTTTAGTCATCTTGCCCATGAGGCACGGTTCGCAAGCATCAAGTGATTCATAATCAAGTGATTCCAAAATCCCATCAGTATGGAGTTTCTTCATGCGCTTTACACCAATATGACCTAAACGGCAGTGCCACAAATAAGTTGCACTATCATTATTAACTTTGCATCTTCTGGCTTCAATATTATGAATATGTGTATCACTACGATCGAGATCCAACAAACCATTTTCGTTGGTGTGTATGACCATAGAAGGTTTTTATTCATGTAAATAGAACAACAATTGTTCTCTAACTTAAATGAATAACCGTATTGCAATAAACATGATCAAATCATATTCATGCTCAACGCAAACACCAAATAACACTTATTTAGTTTCAACACTAATCCCGAAAGTACAGGGAGTGTGCGATGATGATCATATCAATCTTGGAACTACTTCCAACACACATCGTCACCTCGCCTTTTTACTAGTCTCTGTTTATTCTGCAACTCCCGTTTCGAGTTACTACTCTTAGCAACTGAACCATTATCAAATACCGAGGGTTGCTATAAACACTAGTAAAGTACACATCAATAACATGTATATCCAATATACCTTTGTTCACTTTGCCATCCTTCTTATCCACCAAATAGTTGGGGTAGTTCCGCTTCCAGTGACCAGTCCCTTTGCAGTAGAAGCACTTAGTCTCAGGCTTAGGACCAGACTTAGGCTTCTTCACTTGAGCAGCAACTTGCTTGCCGTTCTTCTTGAAGTTCCCCTTCTTACCTTTGCCCTTTTCTTGAAACTAGTGGTCTCATCAACCATCAACACTTGATGTTTTTCTTGATTTCTACCTTCGTCGATTTCAGCATCACGAAGAGCTCAGGAATTACTTTCGTCATCCCTTGCATACTATAGTTCATCATGAAGTTCTACTAACTTGGTGATGGTGACTAGAGAATTCTGTCAATCACTATTTTATCTGGAAGATTAACTCCCACTTGATTCAAGCGATTGTAGTACCCAGACAATCTGAGCACATGCTCACTAGTTGAGCGATTCTCCTCCATCTTTTAGCTATAGAACTTGTTGGAGAGTTCATATCTCTCAACTCGGGTATTTTCTTGAAATATTAACTTCAACTCCTGGAACATCTCATATGGTCCATGACGTTCAAAACGTCTTTGAAGTCCCGATTCTAAGCCGTTAAGCATGGTGCACTAAACTATCAAGTAGTCATCATATTGAGCTAGCCAAACATTCATAACGTCTGCATCTGCTCCTGCAATAGGTCTGTCACCTAGCGGTGCATCAAGGACATAGTTTTTCTGTGCAGCAATGAGGATAATCCTCAGATCACGGATCCAATCCGCATCTTTGCTACTAACATCTTTCAACATAATTTTTCTCTAGGAACATATCAAAAATAAACACAGGGAAGCAACAACGCAAGCTATTGATCTACATAATTTGCAAAATACTATCAGGACTAAGTTCATGATAAATTCAAGTTCAATTAATCATATTACTTAAGAACTCCCACTTAGATAGATATCCCTCTAATCATCTAAGTGATTACGTGATCCAAATCAACTAAACCATGTTCGATCATCTCATGAGATGGAGTAGTTTCAATGGTTAACATCACTATGTTGATCATATCTACTATATGATTCACGCTCGACCTTTTGGTCTCCGTGTTCCGAGGCCATATCTGCATATGCTAGGCTCGTCAAGTTTAAGCTGAGTATTCCGCGTGTGCAACTGTTTTGCACCCGTTGTATTTGAACGTAGAGCCTATCACACCCGATCATCACGTGGTGTCTCAGCACGAAGAACTTTCGCAACGGTGCATACTCAGGGAGAACACTTTTATCTTGAAATTTTAGTGAGAGATCATCTTATAATGCTACCGTCAATCAAAGCAAGATAAGATGCATAAAGGATTAACATCACATGCAATCAATATAAGTGATATGATATGGCCATCATCATCTTATGCTTGTGATCTCCATCTTCGAAGCACCGTGCTCGTGATCTCCATCTCCGAAGCACCGTCATGATCACCATCGTCACCGGCACGACACCTTGATCTCCATCGTAGTATCGTTGTCGTCTCGCCAACTTATTGCTTTTACGACTATCGCTACCGCTTAGTGATAAAGTAAAACTATTACATGGTGATTGCATTTCATACAATAAAGCGACAACCATATGGCTCCTGCCAGTTGCCGATAACTCGGTTACAAAACATGATCATCTCATACAACAAATTATATCACATCATGTCTTGACCATATCACATCACAACATGCCCTGCAAAAACAAGTTAGACGTCCTCTACTTTGTTGTTGCACGTTTTACGTGGCTGCTACGGGCTTAGCAAGAACCGTTCTTACCTACGCATCAAAACCACAACGATAGTTTGTCAAGTTGGTGTTGTTTTAACCTTCGCAAGGACCGGGCGTAGCCACACTCGGTTCAACTAAAGTGAGAGAGACAGACACCCGCCAGTCACCTTTAAGCAACGAGTGCTCGCAACGGTGAAACCAGTCTCGCGTAAGCGTACGCGTAATGTCGGTCCGGGCCGCTTCATCTCACAATACCGCTGAACCAAAGTATGACATGCTGGTAAGCAGTATGACTTATATCGCCCACAACTCACTTGTGTTCTACTCGTGCCTAGCATCAACGCATAAAACCAGGCTCGGATGCCACTGTTGGGGAACGTAGTAATTTCAAAAAATTTCCTACGTACATGCAAGATCATGGTGATGCATAGCAACGAGAGGCGAGAGTGTTGTCCACGTACCCTCGTAGACCGACAGTGGAAGCGTTATCACAACGCGGTTGATGTAGTCGTACGTCTTCACGATCCGACCGATCAAGTACCGAACGTACGGCACCTCCGAGTTCTACACACGTTCAGCTCGATGACGTCCCTCGAACTCCGATCCAGCCGAGTGTTGAGGAAGAGTTTCGTCAGCACGACGGCGTGGTGACGATGATGATGTTCCACCGACGCAGGGCTTCGCCTAAGCTCCGCAACGGTATTATCGAGGTGTAATATGGTGGAGGGGGGCACCGCACACGGCTAAGAGATCTCAAGGATCAATTGTTGTGTCTCTGGGGTGCCCCCCTGCCCCCCGTATATAAAGGAGCAAGGGAGGAGGAGGCCTGCCCTAGGAGGGGGCGCACCAAGTGTGGACTCCTACTAGGACTCCCTAGTCCTAGTAGGATTCCACCTCCCATAAGGAATAGGAAAAGAGGAAGGGAAAAAGAGAAGGAAGGAAGGGGGCGCCCCCTTCCCTAGTCCAATTCGGACCAGACCAAGGGGAGGGGTGCGGCCACCCTTGAGGCCCTTTTCGTTCTTTCCCGTATGGCCCAATAAGGCCCAATACGTATTCCCGTAACTCTCCGGTACTCCGAAAAATACCCGAATCACTCGGAACCTTTCCGAAGTCCGAATATAGTCGTCCAATATATCGATCTTTACGTCTCGACCATTTCGAGACTCCTCGTCATGTCCCCGATCTCATCCGGGACTCCGAACTCCTTCCGTACATCAACATACATAAACTCATAATAAAACTGTCATCGTAACTTTAAGCGTGCGGACCCTACGGGTTCGAGAACTATGTAGACATGACCGAGACACGTCTCTGGTCAATAACCAATAGCGGGACCTGGATGCCCATATTGGCTCCCACATATTCTACGAAGATCTTTATCGGTCAGACCGCATAACAACATACGTTGTTCCCTTTGTCACCGGTATGTTACTTGCCCGAGATTTGATCGTCGGTATCTCGATACCTAGTTCAATCTCATTACCGGCAAGTCTCTTTACTCGTTCCATCACACATCATCCTGCAACTAACTCATTAGTCACAATGCTTGCAAGGCTTATAGTGATGTGCATTACCGAGTGGGCCCAGAGATACCTCTCCGAGAATCGGAGTGACAAATCCTAATCTCGAAATACGCCAACCGAACAAGTACCTTTGGAGACACCTGTAGAGCACCTTTATAATCACGCATTTACGTTGTGACGTTTGGTAGCACACAAAGTGTTCCTCCGGTAAACGGGAGTTGCATAATCTCATAGTCATAGGAACATGTATAAGTCATGAAGAAAGCAATAGCAACATACTAAACGATCGAGTGCTAAGCTAATAGAATGGGTCAAGTCAATCACATCATTCTCCTAATGATGTGATCCCTTTAATCAAATGACAACTCATGTCTATGGCTAGGAAACATAACCATCTTTGATCAACGAGCTAGTCAAGTAGAGGCATACTAGTGACACTCTGTTTGTCTATGTATTCACACAAGTATTATGTTTCCGGTTAATACAATTCTAGCATGAATAATAAACATTTATCATGATATAAGGAAATAAATAATAACTTTATTATTGCCTCTAGGGCATATTTCCTTCATCACCCGTGGTGAATTCCACTCGATGTAATCATCAAGGTGAACGTAAGAGGAACTACCCCCGAGGTTCACACTTGAGGGGTTGCACGACAGAGTCGTATCGGAAGTGGTTAAGGCGGAATCACCCCCGATGACCACGACCGAATAGCTACACTATAGGGTTAACATCAGAAGTGCTGTAGAGGTCTCACCCTCGGCACTCGATAGTAACCCAATAGTGTCGAGCAACTAAGGGGAAAGTGATGTGCGGTGCCGGGGCCTGGTCTTCGATCCCGTTGATCGGGTCTTCAATGATGAAGCAGGGGCAACAAGGACAAGGTGGGGGTCACTAACCAACCTATACTGAGCAGTTTAGGATAAGCAGGTAGGTAACAATGAGCAGGTTACAAAAGCAGGCTATGCATCCGAATAGGAGCAAACAATAACAGTAGCAAAATCTAATGCAAGCATGAGAGAATGGAATGGCCGATATCGGGATGATCAAAGGGGGGGGCTTGCCTGGTTGCTCAAACGAGAAGGAGGGGTCGTCGGTGACGTAGTCGATAACAGGGGCATCAGCATCGTCACGGGGTCTACCGAAGAGAAGAGGGGGGAGAAACAGTAAATACATAGCAAGCAAGTGCATAACAGGACAACAGGCAGAGGTAGACGTGTTCTGACGCGGTGCTACACGATACCGGCGAAGGGGGAAGTTAACCGGGAATGTTTTCCCGGTTCCGGACCTGTGTTAGACAGATGACCGGAGGGGGAATGTTCCAGGTTCAGATAGTTAGAGGCATCTGACAGGTAAACGGACCGCGTATCCGGATTCGTTGGATTTTTCTGAGCAACTTTCATGTAGAAAACATTTTCATCGGAGTTACGGTTTAATTACTATGAATTTCTAAAGGTTTAAACATTTTCTGGAATTAAATAAATAATCAGAAAAGAAATACTACATCAGCATGACATCACTGTGACGTCAGCAGTCAACAGGACGGCTGACCAGGTCGAACTGACCAGTGGGTCCCACCTGTCAGAGACAGTGGACTAACAGAAGTTTAAATTTAACTAAACTAAGGCTAATTAGAAGCTGGGCCCCACACGTCAGTGACTGATTAGGTTTAACTAATTAAGTTTATTTTTAAAAACATTTGACTAACCTAATTAGGGGTGTGGGCTCCATTAGTCTGTGGACAGAGGCGCAAGGGCCCACTGTCAGCGGCACTGGGCGGGACCCACCGGCGCCAGGTGAGCGTGGCGGCCGGAGCAACACCGGCGGCCATTTCCTGCGGCGGCGCGGCTCGGGATCCACCGGAAGATGGCCATAGGCCATCATTTTGGACGTGGATGGCCGCGTTCGAACGCGCACGAGACGGCGCATCCAGCGGTGGCACTAGCACGACCGGCGATGGACTAAAATGACGGCGGCGAGCAGCGAGGCGGACGCCGGAGTTTGGTCGTCGTCGGGTTCGGAGTTACGGTGCGCTAAACGAGTAGCATGAGGCGTCTACAGCGTCTACACCATGCAGCGAATGCAACGGGGGCACGCACGGGACCAAAAGGTCACCGCGGCCATGCCGGCAATGAGCTCGCGCAGCAGTGGGTTCGGCCGTAGCGGTAGGGGGAGCTAGAGGGCGCGAGAGAGGGAACAGAGAGATGTGAGAGGAATAGGGGCTCACCTTGCGGCACGCACGGTGGCCCTCGGAGGTTTAGTAGCAGCAGAGATGGCGCCGGAGATGAAGAAGATCGACGGCAGCCGGAGATGGGGACGAGGACGAACGGCGGCTGCGGTGCTTTCCGGTTCCAGCGGAGGGTGCTAGTCGAAGGAGTCGACCCCGGCAGAGCTCACCGACAGGGTCAGCGGGCGCGGGGCCGCCGGTGGCCGCGACAATGATGGAGGGCGGTGGCACTGCGCTCGGAGGTGGACGGGGAACGAGGGGGAGGCGAGGAGGAATCTGGTGGGGAGAGGGAGAGGCAGAGCAGGGCAAGTGGTGAGGTGAGTGGGAGAGGCGCCCGAGGCGTCACCCTTATCCCCTCGGGGCAGCGCCGGCGAGGTGGGTTCAGTGGCGACCGCGCCCTATAGCGGCGCGCGACCGAGGAACAGGAAGGGGGGTGCGGTGCGGGGAGCTGGGCCGACTGGGCCGGCCAGGCTGGTTGAGGTCCAGGGGGACAGGGGGGTTAGGTGGGCCGGTCAGGGCAATGGGCTAAGGCCCATGGAGGCAGGGGGCTTCTCCTTCTTCCTTTTCTCCTTGCTTTCCCTTTTTCTTTTTTAAAGCTTTTCTATTTTAGCTATTTTAGGCCACTTAGACATTTTGCAAAAATGTTGGTTCACCACCAATATTACCAGAGGAATATGTTCCACATGATGAACATTTTAGTTTTCATGTCTGAGCATTTTTGAATTTCACACATAAATTCAAATTGAATTCAACTGGAATTTGAAATGGAATATTGATCAAAGTGACCAAGCACTGTTATAGCAAAATGATTAGCTTGATCTCAGGGATTATTGTAGCATCATTACACCGGGGTGTTACAACTCTCCTCCTCTAAAAGAAATTCTTGTCCCGATAATTAAGAGGTAGAAGGGAACAGGTCAGGGTATTTAGCACGGAGGTTATCCTCGCATTCCCAAGTGGATTCATCTTTAGAATTATTTGACCATTGCACCTTGAGGAACTTGGTAACCTTCTGGCGTGTTCGACGTTCAGCTTCTTCAAGAATGCAGATCGGATGCTCTTTGTATGTGAGAACATCTTGCACTTCAATCAGTTCCGGATCCACTTCACGTTCCGGATCCTTGAAGCATCGACGAAGTTGCGACACGTGGAAGACGTCATGAACATGAGAGAACTGAGGTGGCAACTCCAATTGATAAGCCACCAGTCCACGACGGGAGAGAATGCGGAAAGGACCAATGTAGCGCGGAGCTAGCTTGCCCTTGACTCCGAACCGATGAGTGCCCCTCAAAGGAGTGACACGCAGATAAGCTTGTTCACCAGGTTGATAAGTTGAACCCTAGTGTTTCTGGTCATAGTTTCTCTTCTGGCGGGACTGGGCCGCCTTGAGATTATCCCGGACAATGCGAACCTGCTCTTCAGCTTGTTGAATAATGTTTGGACCAATGAGCGTCCGTTCCCTAATTTGTGACCAATTCAGAGGGGTTCGGCACTTACGTCCATAAAGCACTTCGAAGGGTGCCATTTTCAAGCTGGCTTGATAGCTATTGTCATAAGAGAACTCCGCATAAGGGAGAGATTCTTCCCACTTCTTGCCGAAAGAAATAACACAAGCTCGAAGCATGTCTTCAAGAATTTGATTAACTCGCTCGACTTGGCCTTGGGATTGGGGATGATAAGCAGTGCTCCAGGTAATATGAGTTCCCATTGCCTCTTGGAAACTATCCCAGAACTTTGAAGTGAATAAACTGTCGTGATCTGAACTGATCTCCTTTAGAATGCCGTGGAGTGACGCAATTCTGGAGATATACAAGTTTGCTAATTGACTAGCAGTGATTGTCTCCTTGACTGGCAGAAAGTGAGCACCCTTCGAGAATTGGTCGATGACGACAAAGATAGCATCGTTACCTTTCTGAGACTTGGGAAGGCCAGTGACGAAGTCCATTTGGATCTTATCCCACTTCCATTCAGGAATCGGAAGCAGTTGTAGAAGTCCAGCCGGTTTCTGATGTTCTGCTTTGACGTGACGGCAAACGTCACATTCTTCAATATATCGAGCAATGTCTTGCTTCATCTTAGACCACCAGTACTTCTGACGGATGTCTAGATACATCTTGGTGCTTCCCGGATGAATAGAGAGAGGGGTGTCATGTGCTTCTTTCATCACCTTTTCTGTCATAAGCTCGAACCGGGGTACTACAATGCGATCTCTGAAGTATAAGGTTCCATCTTCACCAAGTGAGAAATCTCTGGATTTCTCTAAGGCAAGATCCTTTTTCATCAAATCCATGTGAGCATCTTTGGCTTGAGCAGACTTAATTGCTTTCAGCAGAGTTGGTTCCAGGACAAGGTTATTCAGAGAACCCTGTGGAACTAGTTGGAGGTTCAGCTTGCATAGCTCTTCATAAAGGCAGGGTTGAGCTTTGAAAACCATGTGATTGTTGCAATAAGACTTACGGCTCAGGGCATCAGCCATTACATTAGCGTTGCCACGGGTATAGGATATACCGCAGTTGTAGTCAGCAATGGCTTCCATCCTTCGCTGCTGACGGAGGTTCAGATCTGGCTGAGTAAATAGGTACTTCAGACCCTGATGATCGGTGAAGATCTCACAACGATTACCGAGAAGGTACTATCGCCATAGCTTTAGTGCAATGATAACCACAACAAGCTCGAGGTCATGAACTGGATAGTTCTCTTCATGAGGACGCACTTGACAGGAGGCATAAGCAATCACTTTGCGCTCTTGCATTAGGACACAGCCTAATCCTTGTTGTGAAGCGTCGCAATAGATGACAAAGTCCTCGCGAGAATCAGGGGGAGCAAGCACTGGGGCAGAAGTCAGCTTGTCCTTGAGTGTCTGGAAACTTTCCTGACATTTGTCTGCCCAATCGAACTTAACGCCCTTGTGAAGCAGATTAGTCAGGGGCTTGGCGATCTTGGAGAAGTTCTCGACAAAGCGACGACAATAGCTGGCTAGTCCGAGAAAGCTTCTGACTTGCTTGACAGTCTTCGGAGGGGTCCAGTCAAGAATAGCCTGAACGCACTCTGGGTTGAGGCAATACCATCCTTGGAGATGACATGACCAAGGTAGGTGACTTCAGGTAACCAGAATTCGCACTTGGAATACTTGGCATAAAGTTGATGCTCTCGAAGCTTTTCCAGAACAAGACGAAGATGTTCAGCATGTTCTTCTTTATTCTTCGAATATACCAGAATATCATCCAGATAGACTACGACGAACTTGTCGAGGTAATCCATGAATATGTAGTTCATCAGACGAGAGAATGTGGCTGGAGCATTGGTCAAACCAAAAGACATAACTGTGTACTCGTAAGAACCATAACGAGTGACGAATGCGGTCTTTGGAATATCCTCTTCACGAACACGGATCTGGTGGTAACCCAACCTCAAGTCGAGTTTAGAGAATATCGATGAACCAGCCAGTTGATCATACAGATCATTGATCCGAGGAAGGGGATATTTGTTCTGAATTGTAGCTTGGTTGATAGGACGATAGTCTTGGACCAAACGGTTCATTCCGTCCTTCTTCTTGACGAAGAGAGAAGGTGCTCCCCAAGCAGAGGAACTTGGACGAATGAAACCCTTGCGAAGAGATTTGTCAATTTCTTCCTTAAGCTCAAGGAGTTCATGAGGTGGCATCTTGTAGGGTCGTTTTTTCAATAGGAACGGTGCCTGGTTTCAAGTCGATGACGAACTCGACAGCCTGAGCAGGGGGTATTCCTGGAAGTTCTTCTGGAAAGACGTCTTGGAAGTCGCGAACTACTGGAATCTTTTCAATTACCTCAAGAGGTGCTGCGTTCAACGCATTCAAGACATAAGGTCGTGCTTCAGCGTTTTGAACAATCTGAGCATGGTAGCTTACTATCTCATCTGAAGGGTGTAGAAGGTCGACGGTTTTAGTGGCGCAAACGATAGAAGCCGTATGTGCTTTCAACCAATCCATTCCCAGAATGAGGTCAATATTGGAAGACTTCAGAATAATGGGGGAGGCAAAAAATTCCAACCCTTTGATTTCAACTGAGATGTTGTGGCTAACCATGGAGGTTTGGCATTGGCCCGCAGGGCTTTTTACCACTAGTGGAATGTGCATCTCTTCGTATTTAATGCCATGCATGAATGCAAAATCTTGAGATATGAAAGAATGTGATGCTCCTGTATCGAATAAAACAACAGCTGGTACTGAATTAACAAGAAGAGTACCCATCACAGTGGCAGGCTGGTCTTGAGCTTCATTCAGATCAATATTGTAGAGACCCGACCTCAAACGGTCAAGTCTCTGTGCTTCAGTGTCATCCCTGGATCGGTAATGCTGACACACACAATACTCGAAGGATTTATAACAGAGTAGCAATCACACACTTATTACATCGAATGTCTCAAAAGAGAACCTATTACAATAAATATGGCTTAAGGCCATCTAATACAGTAACAGCGGAAGGCTTGGAAGATAAAGTGAGTCCATCAACTCCAACGGCATAGCTGAGCTGCACGGCAATGATCTAACGAACCTTACTCCTCGTCTGAAAAGTCTGCAACATAATACGTTGCAGCCCGAAAACGGGTTAGCATATGGAATATGCTGGCAATATAACATAGTAAAGCAAGAACAGAATAATGCTATCACTACATGCATATTTGGCTAGTGGAAAGGCTCTACGGTTATAGTTTTGCGAAAAGCCAATTTTTTCCTACAACAAAGGAATAGATTTTATTTTAACTATCATGGTAGTTGAAACATCATTGAGAAGGTTCCTCGAACTCAATCCCAATTAAGGTAAGTATCAACCCAACATATTAAATTAGAGTGATGAGATACTTAAGATAATCCAAGTACTAGATACTCAAGATGTCCATAACCGGGGACACGACTAACCATGATTAGATTGTACACTCTGCAGAGGTTTGCGCACTTTTCCCCACAAGACTCGATCGCCTCCATTGGATTTCTCGCACTACATGGTGTTTGAGAAACGGATGACCGAGACACAGTCTTTCAGAAGCATTAACTCTAACCCCGGGTAGACAGTACCAACCTACATCCCTCTACATCTGCTAGCCTACCACTGGAAGAGGTCATGCAACTTACTCAACTATGCTAGAGCCCATAATAGCTTGTGGCTGCACACGGAAGTTTCTAGCATGAAATATCTCAGTTCCCTTTGAGCCTGGGTGGCGGACCTTAGGATTATCGCACGGGTCCTCTGGGATATCCTAGGACAACACTGGATTCTCCAGGTGCCCGACAAGCAATCCACCCAGATGTGTATTAAAGTTGCCACCTTAAGTTGGACCATTAATTAACAATCTCACATCTGTCATGGATTCACTCACCAAAACCACATCTACGAGCATAGCATAGCAATATAAGCAATACGTAGAAGTAACTCCCAAGGGTTTGATAATAACAGGGCAATAGGTTCTACCTCATCAACTACTTCCCAATACCCACAAGTTAATCACATCCTAATCATGCAGTGCTTGAGGGTTGGAGCTAATGCATAAAACCGGGTATGAAAAGAGTATGATCAATGTGTTACTTGCCTTGCTGGCGACCCGCAAAACCTAGGGACTCGTAGTAGCACGCTTCGCACTCCGGGAATTCTATCGCAAACAAACAATAGCATACATAAGCAATCAATCATAGATGCACCGGTAAAACTCAAATAAGAAGAATTAACCAGAAAATTCAACTTAAGAACTCCGGTTTGCAAAAAGACTCAAATCAAACGGAGCAACGAAACTCAAACTGCGAAAGAAACAAGATTTGATTACTAATCTGGACTAAGGTCAAATTTTACAGTACCAAAATCTTGTTCAAGTTGGTTAAACAGAAAGAGGGTTTCGAGATGAAGATCTAGGCGCGTGAATCGCCTGATTCCAATAAACGAGCGAAAAGATAAACTAAAACGAAAATCGGATCAGAAATCGCGATTGAAAATAATCACGAAAAACCCGAGAAAAAGAAAAACTGACGAACAGGCTAACGAACGAACGTTCGTTGTCTATAACTAATGAGCGAAAACCGTTTGTTAAAACGAACATATGGACGAACGTCCGCAAAATAAACTAAACCGAGAAAACCGGCGAACCAAAAAAACGTAACTAGTGTTTTTTTTTAAATAACCGACGGTTTTTACCTAGACCAAAAAAACCAAACGG